>NW_028289812.1:0-68976 GCF_059628265.1 Tinamus guttatus | reverse complement strand
CTCGCCGTCACCCCTGCAGCCCCCGCAGCCACCGGGCCGTGCGGCGCCGGGCCCGGGCCCAGCTGTAGAGCAGCCGATAGACCAGGCCCCGTAGGCCCCAATCTCCCAATTTCTCCCCATTTTCTCCCAAATTCTCCCACTTTCTCCCCATTTTTGCCCAATTTCTCCCCATTTCTCACCCTGTCGACGTCCCCCCATGTCCCCCATTGTCCCCCATTGTCCCCAAGTGTCACCACAGCCCCCAGGTCCATGCAGCACCTGGTCTGGCCCCAGCTCTAGAGTAGCCACTAGACTAGGCCCTGTAGGCCCAAATCTCCCAATTTCGCCCCATTTTCTCCGAATTTTCTCCCAAATTCTCCCAATTTCTCCCCATTTTCACCCAAATTTTCCCAATTTCTCCCCATTTCTCACCCCGTTGTCACCCCTGCAGCCCCCGCAGCCACCGGGCCGTGCGGCGCCGGGCCCGGGCCCAGCTGTAGAGCGGCCGGTAGCCCAGGCCCCGTAGGCCCCAATCTCCCAATTTCTCCCCATTTTCTCCCAAATTCTCCCACTTTCTCCCCATTTTTGCCCAATTTCTTCCCATTTCTCACCCTGTCGACGTCCCCCCATGTCCCCCATTGTCCCCCATTGTCCCCAAGTGTCACCACAGCCCCCAGGTCCATGTGGCACCAGGCCCGGGCCCAGCTCTAGAGCAACTGCCAGACCAGGCCCCGTAGGCCCAAATCTCCCAATTTCTCCCATTTTCTCCCAAATTCTCCCATTTTCTCCCAAATTTCACCCAAATTTTCCCAATTTCTCCCCATTTCTCACCTCGCCGTCACCCCTGCAGTCCCCGCAGCCACCGGGCCGTGCGGCGCCGGGCCCGGGCCCAGCTGTAGAGCAGCCGATAGACCAGGCCCCGTAGGCCCCAATCTCCCAATTTCTCCCCATTTTCTCCCAAATTCTCCCACTTTCTCCCCATTTTTGCCCAATTTCTCCCCATTTCTCACCCTGTCGACGTCCCCCCATGTCCCCCATTGTCCCCCATTGTCCCCAAGTGTCACCACAGCCCCCAGGTCCATGCAGCACCTGGTCTGGCCCCAGCTCTAGAGTAGCCACTAGACTAGGCCCTGTAGGCCCAAATCTCCCAATTTCTCCCCATTTTCACCCAAATTCTCCCAAATTCTCCCAATTTCTCCCCATTTTCACCCAAATTTTCCCAATTTCTCCCCATTTCTCACCCCGTTGTCACCCCTGCAGCCCCCGCAGCCACCGGCCCGTGCGGCGCCGGGCCCGGGCCCAGCTCTAGAGCGGCCGGTAGACCAGGCCCCGTAGGCCCAAATCTCCCAATTTCTCCCCATTTTCTCCCAAATTCTCCCAAATTTCTCCCAATTTTCTCCCAATTTCCCCCATTTCTCACCCCACCAACGTCCCCCAATGTCCCCCATTGTCCCCAAGTGTCACCACAGCCCCCAGGTCCATGTGGCACCAGGCCTAGCTCAACTCTAGAGCAACCGCCAGACCAGGCCCCGTAGGCCCAAATCTCCCAATTTCTCCCCATTTTCTCCCAAATTCTCTCAATTTCTCCCCATTTTTGCCCATTTTCTCTCCATTTCTCACCCCACTAATGTCCCCCCATGTCCCCAAGTGTCACCACAGCCCCCAGGTCCATGTGGCACCAGGCCCAGACCCAGCTCTAGAGCGGCCTCTAGACCAGGTCCCGTAGGCCCAAATCTCCCAATTTCTCCCCATTTTCACCCAAATTTTCCCAATTTCTCCCCATTTCTCACCTCGCCGTCACCCCTGCAGCCCCCGCAGCCACCGGGCCGTGCGGCGCCGGGCCCGGGCCCAGCTGTAGAGCAGCCGATAGACCAGGCCCCGTAGGCCCCAATCTCCCAATTTCTCCCCATTTTCTCCCAAATTCTCCCCATTTTCTCCCAAATTCTCCCACTTTCTCCCCATTTTTGCCCAATTTCTCCCCATTTCTCACCCTGTCGACGTCCCCCCATGTCCCCCATTGTCCCCCATTGTCCCCAAGTGTCACCACAGCCCCCAGGTCCATGCAGCACCTGGTCTGGCCCCAGCTCTAGAGTAGCCACTAGACTAGGCCCTGTAGGCCCAAATCTCCCAATTTCTCCCCATTTTCACCCAAATTCTCCCAAATTCTCCCAATTTCTCCCCATTTTCACCCAAATTTTCCCAATTTCTCCCCATTTCTCACCTCGCCGTCACCCCTGCAGCCCCCGCAGCCACCGGGCCGTGCGGCGCCGGGCCCGGGCCCAGCTGTAGAGCAACCGCCAGACCAGGCCCCGTAGGCCCAAATCTCCCAATTTCTCCCCATTTTCTCCCAAATTCTCCCACTTTCTCCCCATTTTTGCCCAATTTCTTCCCATTTCTCACCCTGTCGACGTCCCCCCATGTCCCCCATTGTCCCCCCATGTCCCCAAGTGTCACCACAGCCCCCAGGTCCATGTGGCACCACGCCCAGGCCCAGCTCTAGAGCAACCGCTAGACCAGGCCCCGTAGGCCCAAATCTCCCAATTTCTCCCCATTTTTTCCCAAATTCTCCCCATTTTCTCCCAAATTTTCCCAATTTCTCCCCATTTCTCACCCCGCCGATGTCCCCCCATGTCCCCCATTGTCCCCAAGTGTCACCACAGGCCCAGGCCCAGCTCTAGAGCGGCTGGTAGCCCAGGAACCCGTAGGCCCCAAATCTCCCAATTTCTCCCCATTTTCTCCCAAATTCTCCCAATTTCTCCCAAATTTCTCCCAATTTCCCCCATTTCTCTCCCCATCGATGTCCCCCATTGTCCCCCATTGTCCCCAAGTGTCACCACAGTCCCCAGGTCCATGTGGCACCAGGCCCAGGCCCAGCTCTAGAGCGGCCACTAGACCAGGCCCCGTAGGCCCAAATCTCCCAATTTCTCCCCATTTTCACCCAAATTCTCCCAAATTCTCCTAATTTCTCCCCATTTTCACCCAAATTTTCCCAATTTCTCCCCATTTCTCACCCCCATGTCACCCCTGCAGCCCCCGCAGCCACCGGGCCGTGCGGCGCCGGGCCCGGGCCCAGCTGTAGAGCGGCCACTAGACCAGGCCCCGTAGACCCAAATCTCCCAATTTCTCCCCATTTTCACCCAAATTCTCCCAATTTCTCCCCATTTTCACCCAAATTTCTCCCAATTTTCCCCATTTCTCACCCTGCTAATGTCCCTTCACTGTCCCCAAGTGTCACCACAGCCCCCAGGTCCATGCAGCACCCGGTCTGGCCCCAACTCTAGAGTAGCCGCTAGACCAGGCCCCGTAGGCCCAAATCTCCCAAATTCTCCCCATTTTCTCCCAAATTTTCCCAATTTCTCCCAAATGTATCCCATTTCTCACCCCGCCGACGTCCCCCGTTGTCACCCCTGCAGCCCCCGCAGCCACCGGGCCGTGCGGCGCCGGGCCCGGGCCCAGCTGTAGAGCGGCCGGTAGCCCAGGTAGCCCCGGGCCTTCCCGGGCCTCACGCTGAAGGCCGTGGAGGCCACGGCCAACGTGTAGCCATTGAGCAAAGATGGCCCCGTCCCCGTCACCGCGGCCACCAACGGGGCCAATAGGGCCAATATGGGCGGGAGCCACCGCGGGGACACCCAGGGTGGCCTCGTGTCCCCCCCGGCCGCCGCCACCAGCCCCGCGTTGAAGGCGTCGTAGGAGGCCGCGGGGGAGCCGTCGTAGCAGAAGAAGGCCAGGCCCCACGGCGACCCCGTGGTGGCGTCGTCGTTGTCACCGTTGTCACCATCGTCGTCGTCATCGGGGTCGTCGTCGTCGTCCGATGAGCTGGGGGGGGCTTGGGGGGTCTTGGTGGCCTCAATGGTGGCCCCGATGGCCTCAATGGTCTTGGGGGCCTCAATGGTGGCCCCAGTGGTGGCCTCAATGGTCTTGGTGCTCTCCATGGTCTTGGTGGCCTCAATGGTGGCCCCAATGGTCTTGGTGGCCTCCATGGTCTTGGTGGCCTCCATGGTCATGGGGGCTTCAATGGTAGCCCCAGTGGTGGCCTCAATGGTCTTGGTGGCCTCAATGGTCTTGGTGGCCTCCATGGTCTTAGTGGCCTCAATGGTGGCCCCAATGGTGGCCTCACTGGTCTCAATGGTCTTGGGGGCTTCAATGGTGGCCCCAGTGGTGGCCTCAATGGTCTTGGTGGCCCCAATGGTCTTGGTGGCCTCCGTGGTGGCCCCAATGGTGGCTCCAATGGTGGCCTCAGGGGCCTCAATGGTCTTGGTGGCCCCAATGGTGGCCTCAATGGTCTCAGTGGCCCCAATGGTCTCGGTGGTCTCAATGGTCTTGGGGGCTTCAATGGTGGCCCCAGTGGTGGCCTCAATGGTCTCGGTGGCCTCAATGGTCTTGGTGGCCTCCATGGTGGCCCCAATGGTGGCTCCAATGGTCTTGGTGGCCTCAATGGTCTTAGAAGCCTCAATGGTCTTGGTGGCCTCAATGGTGGGTCCAATGGTCTTGGTGGCCTCAATGGTGGCCCCAATGGTGGCTTCAATGGTCTTGGTGGCCTCAACAGCCTTGGTGTCCCCAACGGTGGCTTCTTTGGTCTTGGTGGCCTCCTTGGTCTTGGTGGCCTCCTTGGTGGCCTCCTCGGTGGCCTCCTCCCGCAGGGCTGCCCGGGCCACCAGCAGGTGCATCCAGGCCACGTTACCTGGGGGGACACGGGGGGTGTCACCAAGGGGACCCAGGGGACACTTAGGGGACCCTTGGGGACACCCAGGGGACACCCAGGGGACACTTAGGGGACCATTGGGGACACTTGGGGACACCTGGGAGACCCTTGGGGACACCCAGGGGACACTCGAGACCCTTGGGGACACCCAGGGAACCCTCGGGGACACCCAGGGGACACTTGGGGACACTTGGGGACACCCAGGGAACCCTCGGGGACACCCAGGGGACACTTGGGGACATGCAGATGGCACTTGGGGACACCCAGGGGACACTCAAGAGACCCTTGGGGACACCCAGGGGACCCTCTGGGACACTTGGGGACACCCAGGGGACACTTGGGGACATGCAGGTAGCTCTTGGGGCCCCTTGGGGACACCTGGGAGACCCTTGGGGACACCCAGGGGACACTTGGGGACACTCAAGAGACCCTTGGGGACACCCAGGTGACACTTGGGGCCCCTTGGGGACATGGGGCAACCCTTGGGGACACCCAGGGGACATTTGGGGACCCTTGGGGACACGCAGGGGACAATTGGGGACACTGGGGCCCCCCCAGGTGACACTTGGGGACATCGAGGACCCTTGGGGACACTGGGTGACCCTTGGGGACATTGGGGACCCTTGGGGACCCCTTGGTGACATTTGAGGACATTGGGAACCCCCAGGTGACACTTGGGGACACTGGGTGACATTGGGGACCCCTTGGTGACATTTGGTGACACTTGGGGACATTGATGATGTCACCGCTCACCCGCGTACACCCGGCTGTGCTCCGCCCCCGGGGGACCCTTGGGGACATTGGGGACCCCCAGGTGACACTTGGGGACACTGGGTGACATTGGGGACCCCTAGGTGACACTTGGGGACATTGGGTGACATTGGGGACCCCTTGGGGACATTGGGGACCCTTGGGGACCCCCAGGTGACACTTGGAGACATTGGGTGACATTGGGGACATTGGGTGACCCTAGGGGACATTTGGGGACATTGGGGACCCCCAGGTGACACTTGGGGACATTGGGGACCCCTTGGGGACATTTGGGGACCCTTGGGGACTCCCAGGTGACACTCGGGGACATTGGGTGACACTGGAGACCCCTGGGGACATTGGGGACCATGGGGGACCCTTGGGTGACACTTGGGGACATTGGATGACCCTTGGGGACATTGGGGACCTTTGGGGACATTTGGGGACCCCCAGGTGACACTTGGGCGACCCTTGGGGACATTGGGTGACCCTAGGGGACCCCTAAGTGACACTTGGGGACACTGGGTGACATTGGGGACCCTTGGAATCACTGGGGACACTTGGGGACACTGGGTGACACTTGGGGACATTGGGGACCCCTAGGTGACACTCGGGGACATTGGGTGACATTGGGGACCCTTGGGGACATTGAGGATCCTTGGGGACCCCTAGGTGACACTCGGGGACATTGGGGACCCTTGGGGACCCCTAAGTGACACTTGGGGACATTGGGGACCCCTAACTGACACTTGGGGACATTGGGTGACATTGGGGACCCCTTCAGGACATTGGGGACCCTTGGGGACATTGGGTGACCCTAAGGGACATTTGGGGACATTGGGGACCCCCAGGTGACACTTGGGGACACTTGGGGACATTTGGGGACATTGGGGGACCCCTAGGTGACACTTAGGGACACTTGGGTGACATTGGGGACCCCCAGGTGACATTTGGGGACATTGGGTGACCCTAAGGGACATTGGGGACCCTTGGGGACCCATTGGTGACACTTAGGGACACTTGGGTGACATTGGGGACCCCCAGGTGACACTCGGGGACATTGGGTGACACTGGGGACCCTTAGGGACATTGGGTGACCCTAAGGGACATTTGGGGACATTGGGGGACCCCTTGGTGACACTTGGGGACATTGGGTGACATTGGGGACCCCGTGGGGGCACTGGGTGACCCTAAGGGACATTTGGGGACATTTGGGGACCCCCAGGTGACACTCGGGGACATTGGGGACCCTTGGGGACATTGGGTGACACTGGGGACCCTTGGGGACATGGGGTGACCCTAAGGGACATTTGGGGACATTGAAGACCCCCAGGTGACACTTGGGGACATTGGGGACCCTTGGGGACCCCTTGGGGACATTTGGGGACACTGGGTGACCCTTGGGGACATTGGGTGACACTGGGGACCCTTGGGGACATTGGGTGACATTGGGGACTCCTTGGGGACATTGGGGACCCTTGGGGACATTGGGTGACCCTAAGGGACACTTGGGGACATTGGGGGACCCCTAGGTGACACTTGGGGACATTGGGGACCCTTGGGGACATTTGGGGACATTGGGTGACCCTAAGGGACATTGGGGACCCTTGGGGACCCCCAGGTGACACTCAGGGACATTGGGTGACACTGGGGACCCCTTGGGGACATCGGGTGACCCTAAGGGACATTTGGGGACATTGGGGACCCCCAGGTGACACCCGGGGACGCTGATGACGTCACCGCCGATGACGTCACGGCTCACCCGCGTACACCCGGCTGTGCTCCGCCCCCGGGGGACCCTTGGGGACCCTTGGGGACATTGGGTGACATTGGGGACCCTTGGGGACATTGGGGACCCCTTGGGGACATTTGGGGACACTGGGTGACACTCAGGGGACATTGGATGACACTGGGGACCCTTAGGGACATTGGGGACCCCCCAGGTGACACTCGGGGACATTGGGTGACACTGGGGACCCTTGGGGACATTGGGTGACATTGGGGGCCCCGTGGGGACATTGGGTGACCCTAAGGGACATTTGGGGACATTGGGGACCCCCAGGTGACACTTGGGGACACTTGGGGACATTGGGGACCCTTGGGGACATGGGGTGACCCTAAGGGACATTGGGGACCCTTGGGGACCCCCAGGTGACACTTGGGTGACATTGGGGACCCTTGGGGACATTGGGTGACCTTAAGGGACGTTTGGGGACATTGGGGACCCCCAGGTGACACTTGGGGACACTGGGTGACACTGGGGACCCCTTGGGGACATTGGGGACCCTTGGGGACCCCCAGGTGACACTTGGGGACATTGGGTGACATTGGGGATCCCTTGGGGACATTGGGGACCCTTGGGGACCCCCAGGTGACACTTGGGGACATTGGGTGACATTGGGGATCCCTTGGGGACATTGGGGACCCTTGGGGACATGGGGTGACCTTAAGGGACGTTTGGGGACATTGGGGACCCCCAGGTGACACTTGGGGACATTTGGGGACACCGATGACGTCACCGCCGATGACGTCACGGCTCACCCGCGTACACCCGGCTGTGCTCCGCCCCCGGGGGGAGGAGCCGCAGCCGCCCGGCCCCGCCCCCCCGGAGCAGCCGGGCCAGGAGGGGGTGACGCTCCCCATAGACCCCGGTGGGGCGGAGGGCGCAGGTGCGGAGACGGCGACCCCCGGCGACCTATAGAGACCCATAAGTGACCCATAGAGACCATAGGGACCCATAGGGACCCATAGAGACCATAGAGACCCATAGGGACCCATAGGGACCCATAGAGACCTATAGGGACCCATAGAGACCCATAGAGACCATAGAGACCCATAGAGACCCATAGAGACCCATAAAGACCTATAGGGACCCATAGAGACCCATAGGGACCCATAGAGACCCATAGGGACCATAGGGACCCATAGGGACCATAGAGACCCATAGAGACCCATAGAGACCATAGAGACCCATAGGGACCCATAGCGACCCATAGGGACCCATAGAGACCTATAGAGACCCATAGAGACCCATAGAGACCCATAGGAACCATAGGGACCCATAGCGACCCATAGAGACCCATAGGGACCATAGAGACCCATAGAGACCCATAGAGACCCATAGGGACCCATAGGGACCCATAGAGTCCCATAGGGACCCATAGAGACCCACAGCGACCCATAGAGACCCATAGGGACCCATAGAGACCCATAGAGACCATAGGGACCCATAGAGACCCATAGAGACCCATAGGGACCCATAGAGACCCATAGAGACCATAGAGACCCATAGAGACCATAGGGACCCATAGAGACCCATAGAGACCCATAGGGACCCATAGAGACCCATAGGGACCCATAGGGACCATAGAGACCCATAGAGACCCACAAGTGACCCACTGAGACCCATAAGTGACCCATAAGTGACCGAAACGGGACCCACAAGTGACCCACAAGTGACCGATCCACCCCCTGGCGACCTGCGACCCACAGAGACCCATAAGTGACCCACATGTGACCCACAAGTGACCCATAAGTGACTGAGTGACGCACAAGTGACCCCCGAGTGACCCCCAAGTGACCGACCCGGACGCCTGGGCCCCTTCCCGGACACTGGGGCCCCTTGTGGATCCCACCCGGACGCCTGGGTCCCCCCTGGAACCCGCCTGGACGCCTGGGCCCTTAAAGGAGCCTGGATGCCTGGGCCCGCTATGGGGCGAGCCCGGACGCCTGGGCCCATCCCGGACTCCCGGACCCTTCCCGGACTCCCAGACCTCTCCCGGACGCCTGGGCCCCTTCCTTGATCCCACCCGGACGCCTGGGCCCATTAATGGAGCCCAGACGCCTGGGCCCATCCTGGATCCCTCCCGGACACCTGGGCCCCTTCCCGGACTCCGAGACCCTTCCCGGACGCCTGGGCCCCTTGTGGATCCCATCCCACCCGGACGCCTGGGCCCCTTCCCAGATCCCACCCGGATGCCTGGGCCCCTTGGGAGGTTATTGGGGTCCCCCGGACGCCTGGGCCCCTCCTGGCTCCCTGAGACCCTCCTGGATCCCACTCGGACTCCTGGGCCCCTTCCCAGACTCCCGGACCCTTCCCGGACTCCTGGACCCTTCCCGGACGCCTGGGCCCCTTCCCGGACGCCTGGGCCCATCCCAGATCCCACCTGGACGCCTGGGCCCATCCCGGACTCCCGGATCCCACCCGGACGCCTGGGCCCTTAAAGGAGCCCGGATGCCTGGGCCTGCTACGGGGTGAGCCCGGACGCCTGGGCCCCTTCCCAGACTCCCAGACCCTTCCCGGACGCCTGGGCCCATCCTGGATCCCTCCCGGACGCCTGGGCCCCTTGTGGATCCCATCCCACCCGGACGCCTGGGCCCTTCCCAGATCCCACCCGGACGCCTGGGCCCCTTGGGAGGTTATTGGGGTCCCCCGGACGCCTGGGCCCCTCCTGGCTTCCTGAGACCCTCCTGGATCCCACTCGGACTCCTGGGCCCCTTCCTGGACCCCCAACCCCTTCCCGGACTCCTGGGCCCTTCCCGGACTCCTGGGCCCCTTCCCGGACGCCTGGGCCCCTTCCCGGACTCCTGGATCCCTCCCGGACTCCTGGGCCCCTTCCCGGACTCCTGGGCCCTTCCCGGACGCCTGGGCCCTTCCCGGACTCCTGGATCCCTCCCGGACTCCTGGGCCCCTTCCCGGACTCCTGGGCCCCTTCCCGGACTCCTGGGCCCTTCCCGGATTCCTGGGCCCTTCCCGGACGCCTGGGCCCTTCCCGGCTCTCACGGTGGCTCCGTTGGCGTCCAGCACCAGCCGCTCGGCCTGGGCCTTGCTCAGCGGGTAGGGGTGCGAGTGGTGGACGGGGTAGGGGGTGTCCTCGTCCCCCCTGCGGGGACAGCGCGGACGTCACCGCCCGGTGACACCGAGGGGGCCCCGGCGTCCGGGAAGGGGCCCAGGAGTCCGGGGAGATGGGAGGGGATGGGGGAGGACCCGGACGCCTGGGCCCCTTATGGGGTTGTCCCATCCCGGACGCCTGGGCCCTTCCTGGATCCCTCCCGGACGCTTGGGCCCCTCTTTGGATAAACGCCCATCCCGGACGCCTGGGCCCCTTCCCGGATTCCCAATCCCCATTCCCAGATTCCCGGTCCCCATTCCCGGATTCCCGCTCCCATTCCCGGATTCCCGGTCCCCATTCCCAATCCCCATTCCCAATCCCCATTCCCAATCCCCATTCCCAATCCCCATTCCCAATCCCCATTCCCCATCCCCATTCCCAATCCCCATCCCCATTCCCACATTCCCATTCCCATTCCCCATTCCCTTCCCCATTCCCTTCCCCATTCCCAATCCCCATTCCCAATCCCCATTCCCATTCCCCATTCCCAATCCCAATCCCCATTCCCATTCCCCATTCCCATTCCCCATTCCCAATCCCCATTCCCATTCCACATTCCCAATCCGCATTCCCAATCCCCATTCCCATTCCCAATCCCCATTCCCAATCCCCATTCCCACTCCCCATTCCCAGATTCCCGGTCCCATTCCCAGTCCCCATTCCCGGATTTTCCCCATTTTCCCACCTCACAAACGGGTCCCCCCTGGTGTTGGGTCCCACCACCTCCATGCTGCTCGTGTAGACCAGGGCCCCCCATTGGATCCCATTCCCACATTCCCAATCCCCATTCCCAATCCCATTCCCAATCCCCATTCCCATTCCCCATTCCCAATCCCCAATCCCCATTCCCACATTCCCAATCCCTATTCCCAATCCCATTCCCAATCCCCATTCCCAATCCCCATTCCCCATCCCCATCCCCAATCCCATTCCCGATCCCCATTCCCACTCCCCATTCCCATTCCCAGTATTCCCATTCCCATTTTCCCACCTCAGGAACGGGTCCCCCCTGGTGTTTGGTCCCACCACCTCCATGCTGCTCGTGTAGACCAGGGCCCCCCATTGGATCCCCATTCCCGGATTTTCCCGCATTTTCCCGGATTTTCGCGGGTTTTCCCGGGTTTTCCCGATTTTCCCGGTCCCCATTCCCAGTATTCCCATTCCCATTCCCAGTATTCCCATTTTCCCACCTCACGAACGGGTCCCCCCTCGTGTTTGGTCCCACCACCTCCATGCTGCTCGTGTAGACCAGGGCCCCCCATTGGATCCCCATTCCCGGATTTTCCCGGATTTTCCCGCATTTTCCCGGATTTTCGCGGGTTTTCCCGGGTTTTCCCGATTTTCCCGGTCCCCATTCCCAGTATTCCCATTCCCATTCCCAGTATTCCCATTTTCCCACCTCAGGAACGGGTCCCCCCTGGTGTTTGGTCCCACCACCTCCATGCTGCTCGTGTAGACCAGGCAGGTGACGCCCCCCGCGCGACACCCGGCGATGACGTTGAGGGTCCCTGGGGGCGGGGCCTCAACGTGACCCCCGGGTGACCCCCGGGTGACCCCCAGGTGACCCCCATGTGACCCCATGTGACCCCAATGGGACCCCCTGTGACCCCAATGTCCCCAATGTCCCCCCATTGTCCCCAGTGTGACCCCAATGTGACCCCCATGTGACCCCCATGTGACCCCAATGTGACCCCCATTGTCCCCAATGTGACCCCAATGTGACCCCCTGTGACCCCCATGTGACCCCCGGGTGACCCCGTGACCCCAATGTGACCCCCATGTCCCCAATGTGACCCCCATGTGACCCCCTGTGACCCCCATGTGACCCCCGGGTGACCCCCTGTGACCCCAATGTGACCCCCATGTCCCCAATGTGACCCCCATGTGACCCCCATGGGACCCCAATGTCCCCAATGTGACCCCCATGTGACCCCAATGTGACCCCAATGTGACCCCCATGTGACCCCAATGTCCCCCCATTGTCCCCAATGTGACCCCCATGTGACCCCCATGTGACCCCCATGTGACCCCCATGTCCCCCCATTGTCCCCAATGTGACCCCAATGTCCCCCCATTGTCTCCAATGTGACCCCCATGTGACCCCCATGTCCCCAATGTCCTTCCATTGTCCCCAATGTGACCCCAAGATGACCCCAATGTGATCTCATGTCCCCCATGTGACCCCCATGTGACGCCAATGTCCCCAATGTCCCCTCATTGTCCCCAATGTGACCCCAATGTGACCCCCATGTGACCCCATTGTCCCCAATGTGACCCCCTGTGACCCCCATGTGACTCCAATGTGACCCCATTGTCCCCAATGTGACCCCCATAGGACCCCCATGTGACTCCATTGTCCCCAATGTTCCCCCATTGTCCCCAATGTAACCCCAATGTGACCCCATGTGACCCCCATGTCCCCCCATTGTCCCCAATGTGACCCCCATGTGACTCCATTGTCCCCAATGTTCCCCCATTGTCCCCAATGTGACCCCAATGTGACCCCCATGTGACTCCAATGTCCCCCCATGTCCCCAATGTGACCCCCTGTGACCCCAATGTGACCCCATTGTCCCCAATGTGACTCCCATGTGACCCCCATGTGACCCCCATGTGACCCCAATGTCCCCCCATTGTCCCCAATGTGACCCCAATGTGACCCCAATGTGACCCCCATGTGACCCCCATGTGACCCCAATGTCCCCAACGTGACCCCAATGTGACTCCCATGTGACCCCATGTCCCCCCATTGTCCCCAATGTCCCCTCAATATCCCCCATGTCCCCCTGTGCCCCCATTGTCCCCAATGTCCCCTTGTCCCCCCATCTCCATGACCCCCCATGACCCCCAATGTCCCCCCATATCTCCCATCCCCCCCATTGTCCCCAAGTCCCCATTGTCCCCAATGTCCCTTCATGTCCCCCCTTGTCTCCCTATTGTCCCCATTGCTCCCAATGTCCCATATCCCCATATTCCCCATGTCACTTCATGTCCCCCCATGTCCCCCATTGTCCCCGTGTCCCCCCATTGTCCCCAATGTCCCTCCATGTTCCCCTATTGTCCCATTATCCCTAATGTCTCCCGTGTCCCAAACGTCCTCCCACGTCCCCAATTGTCCCCATGTCCCCAATTTCCCCCCATGTCCCCAAGTCCCCCATTGTCCCCCCACTGACCCCAATGTCCCCCCATATCTCCCATGTCCCCATTGTCCATGTCCCCAATGTCCCCATTGTCACCAATGTGTCCCCATTGTCCCCATGTCCCCCATGTCCCCAATGTCCCCATTGTCCCCAATGACCCCATATCCCCCATTGTCCCCATATCCCCTATTGTCCTCATTGTCCCCAATATCCCCCCATGTCCCCATGTCCCCCCATATCCCCCAATGTCCCCATTGTCCCCAATGTCCTCAATGCCCCCATGTCCCCCATGTCCCCATTCTCCCCATTGTCCCCCCGTTGTCCCCATATCCCCCACTGTCCCCATTGTCCCCATTCCCCCCATGTCCCCCAATGTCCCCATGTCCCCCATTGTCCCCAATGTCCCCATATCCCCTATTCCCTCCAATGTCTCCCACTCCCCCCATGTCCCCATTGTCACCAATGTCCCATTATCCCCATTCCCCCCATTGTCCCCATTGCCCCCATGTCCCCCATTGTCCCCATGTCCCCCCATATCCCCCAATGTCCCCATTTTCCCCATGTTCCCAATGTCCCCATTGACCCCATAATCCCCAATGTCCCAATGTCCCCATGTCCCCCATTGTCCCCATTCCCCCCAATGTCCCCCATATCCCCAATGTCCCCCCATTGTCCCCTATTGTCCCCTATTGTCCCCATGTCCCCCCATATTCCCCAATATCCCCATTGTCCCCATTCCCCCCATTGTCCCCCATATCCCCAATGTCCCCCATATCCCCATTGTCCCCAATGTCCCCATTCCCCCCATGTCCCCCATTGTCCCCATTCCTCCCATTGTCCCCATGTCCCCCCATATCGCCCAATGTCCCCATTGTCCCCAATGTCCCCATTGTCCCCATTCCCCCCATTGTCCCCCCATTGTCCCCATTGTCCCCATTCCCCCCTTGTCCCCCATATCCCCAATGTCTCCATTGTCCCCAATGTCCCCCATTCCCCCCATGTCCCCCATTGTCCCCAATGTCCCCATTGTCCCCATATCCCCCATTGTCCCCGTTACCCCCCATTGTCCCCATTGTCCCCAATGTCCCCCATTCCCCCCATGTCCCCCATTGTCCCCATTCCTCCCATTGTCCCCATGCCCCCACATATCGCCCAATGTCCCCATTGTCCCCAATGTCCTCCATGTCCCCCCAGCTCCCATTGTCCCCATTGTCCCCATGTCCCCATATCCCCCATTGTCCCCCATATCCCCCATTGTCCCCATGTCCCCCCATATCCCCATTCCCCCCCATGTCCCACCCTGCACGTTGACCCTCCCGATCTCCTCGGCGCTGGCTCCTCCCCACACGTCGACCAGGGCGGCCGCGTGGAAGGCGACGTCGGCGCCGGCCAGGACGGCGGCAACGGGGGCGGCGCGACCCACGTCCCCCCGCACGAACCGGACCCGGGAGCCTGCGGAGCCGCCCGGACGCCTGGGCCCTTCCCGGCCTCCTGGGCCCCTTCCCGGATTCCTGGCCCCTTCCCGGCCTCCTGGGCCCCTTCCCGGACTCCTGGGCCCCTCCCGGACTCCTGGGCCCTTCCCGGACGCCTGGGCCCCTTGGGAGATTATTGGGGTCACCCGGACGCCGGGGCCCCTCCTGGCTCCCTGAGACCCTCTTGGATCCCACCCGGACGCCTGGGCCCCCCTGGACCCCCAACCCCTTCCTGGACGCCTGGGCCCCTTCCCGGACGCCTGGGCCCTTCCCGGACTCCTGGGCCCCTTCCCGGACCCCTGGGCCCCTTGGAGGGTCATTGGGAGTCATTGGGGTCCCCCGGACGCCTGGGCCCCTTCCCGGATCCTACCCGGACACCGGGGCCCCTTGGGAGGTTATTGGGGTCACCCGGACGCCTGGGCCCCCCTGGAGCCCCAACCCCTTCCCGGACGCCAGGGCCCCTCATGGGGTCAATCCCGCCCCGAACGCCTGGGCCCCTTTCCGAGATCCCACCCGGACGCCTGGGCCCCTTGGAGGATCATTGGGAGTCATTGGGGTCCCCCGGACGCCTGGGCCCTTCCCGGACTCCTGGGCCCCTTCCCGGACTCCTAGGGCCCCTTCCCGGACTCCTGGGCCCTTCCCGGACGCCTGGGCCCCTCCCGGACTCCTGGGCCCTTCCCGGACGCCTGGGCCCTTCCCCACTCACCCCTGGGCCCCCGGGCCAGGCTCGGGTCGATCCTCTGGTCGAAGATCCGGAGTTCCCGGAGTTCCGGCTCCTGCTCCAGGATCAGCTGGACCAGGTGGGAGCCCAGGAAGCCGCAGCCGCCGGTGACCACGAAGACCAGGCCCTGCCCGGACGCCGGGGCCCCTCAGAGCCCGCCCGGACGCCTGGGCCCCTCTTGGATCCCAGCCGGACGCCTGGGCCCCTTCCCGGACGCCTGGGACCCCCTGGACACTGGGCACCCCCTTAGATCCCACCAGGATGTCGGGGACCCCCTTTGGATCCCACTCGGACGCCTGGGCCCCCCATTCGTCCCACCCGGACACCTGGGCCCTCCCGGACGCCTGGGCCCCCTTTGTACACTGGGGACCCCCTCAGATCCCACTCGGACGCCTGGGCCCCCCATTCGTCCCACCCGGACGCCTGGGTCCTCCCGGACGCCTGGGCCCCCTTTGGACACTAGGGACCCCCTCAGATCCCACCCGGACGCCTGGGCCCCTCTAGGACACCTCGGGCTCCCCTCCCCTCCCCCCGCAGGAAGGGCCCAGGCGTCCGAGCCGCCCCCCCCCCTCCCCCCTGGCCATTTCGACCGGGACCAAAGTCCAAAAGTGACCACGGAGCCGGGGGGGGGTCCCGGACGCCTGGGCCCCTTCCCGGGCCCGGAACCACGAGCGGAACCGGGAACCTAAAGGGAAAAGGGGCCCAGGAGTCCGGGAAGGGCCCAGGAGTCCGGGAAGGGGCCCAGGAGCCCGGGAAGGGCCCAGGAGTCCGGGAAGGGGCCCAGGAGTTCGGGAAGGGGCCCAGGAGTCCGGGAGGGGCCCAGGCGTCCGGGCTACCTTGCCGTCTCCTCCCGCCATGGTCCCGGTTCGGTCCGGTTCGGTTCGGTTCGGGGTTATGGGGGGAGCGGAGGGGCCCAGGCGTCCGAGCGGCTCCTTCCGTAGGCGCCGCCCGGCCCCGCCCCCCCGGGGGGAGGGGCTCGGACGCCGGGGCCCCCTGGCGGGGCCGGTCAAGGCCGAAGAGGGGCCCAGGCGTCCGGGAGGGGGGGCGGGGAAAGGGGAGGCCCGGACGCCTGGGCCCCTTCCCGAGCTCCTGGGCCCTTCCCGGACTCCTGGGCCCCTTTTAGATCCCACCCGGACGCCGGGGCCCCCTTTAAATCCCACCTGGACGCCTGTGTCCCCCTTGGATCCCACTCGGACGCCTGGGCCCCTTCCCGGACTCCTGGGCCCTTCCTGGACACCTGGGCCCCTTTGGACACTGGGGACCCCCATGGATCCCGCCCGGACGCCTGGGCCCTTCTGGGATCCCACCCGGACGCCTGGGCCCTCCCGGACGCCTGGGACCCCCCCGGACGCCTGGGCCCCCTTTAGATCCCACCCGGACACCGGGGCCCCTCATTCATCCCGCCCGGACGCCAGGGCCCCATCCCGGACTCCTGGGCCCCTCTTGGATCCCACCCGGACGCCTGGGCCCCCTTTGGACACTGGGGACCCCCATGGATCCCGCCCGGACGCCTGGGCCCCATCCTGGACGCCTGGGCCCTCCCGGACGCCTGGACCCCCTTTAGATCCCACCCGGACGCCTGGGCCCTTCCCAGACGCCTGGGCCCCCAATGGGGAATCCCCCAGGTGCCCCCAGGGTTCTGGGTTAGGAAAGGGGAAGGGGGAAGGGCCCAGGCGTCCGGGAGGGGCCCAGGCGTCCGGGGAAGGGCCCAGGCGTCCGGGAGGGGCCCAGGCGTCCGGGTTGGGGGGTGGGGTCAGGGTTAAATCCGGTTCCGTCCCCGGCTCCGGCCGCAGTCGCCGGGATGGGGACGAGGAGGAGGATGAGGAGGATGAGGAGCCTCCGCGGAGCCTTCGCGCTCGTCCTGGCGCTGGCGGTGACGGGATGTGAGCGGAGGGGCCCGGGCGTCCGGGTGGGATCTGGGAAGGGGCCCAGGCGTCCGGGAAGGGTCCGGGAATCCGGGAAGGGACCGGGAATCTGGGGAGGGGCCCAGGAGTCCGGGAAGGGCCCAGGAGTCCGGGAAGGGACCGGGAATCCGGGAAGGGGCCCAGGAGTCCGGGAAGGGCCCAGGCGTCCGGCCGGACCGGTCCAACTGGAAGCGCCGACCCGACGGCCGCAGCCAAAGGGGACCCAGTCACCTCTGAGGCATCCCCGGACGCCTGGGCCCCTTCCCGGATTCCTGGGCCCTTCCCGGACTCCTGGGCCCTTCCCGGACTCCTGGGCCCCTTCCCGGACTCCTGGGCCCCTTCCCGGATTCCTGGGCCCTTCCCGGATTCCTGGGCCCTTCCCGGACTCCTGGGCCCTTCCCGGACTCCTGGGCCCCTTCCCGGATTCCTGGGCCCTTCCCGGATTCCCGGTCCCTTCCCGGACTCCTGGGCCCTTCCCGGACTCCTGGGCCCCTTCCCGGACGCCTGGGCCCTTTCCCAGGATCCTGATTCTGACCCTTCTCCCCCCCTCCAGATGCTGCAGAGGAGCCTGAAGACGATTGGATGCCGGGTGAGTTTTATGCAAATAACGGCCCATTATGCAAATGCCTCCATGTATATTCATGAGGAGCCCCCTCGCTGCCTCCCTATTGGCTGGGGGTTGTGACCCCCCCCCAAGGGGCCCCGGCGTCCGGGCGCTGCCCAAACGTTTCCTTCCCCCCCGGGGGTTGCGAAAGGGCCAAATGGGGCAACATGGGGTGGGGGGGGCGGGGAAGGGCCCAGGCGTCCGGGAAGGGCCCAGGAGTCCGGGAAGGGGCCCAGGAATCCGGGAAGGGGCCCAGGCGTCCGGGAAGGGCCCAGGAGTCCGGGAAGGGCCCAGGAGTCCGGGAAGGGCCCAGGCGTCCGGGAAGGGGCCCAGGCGTCCAGGAAGGGCCCAGGCGTCCGGTAAGGGGCCCCGGCGTCCGGCCGCGCTCACGTCCCGTCCCAGGCGGCCCCTGCGGCCTCCAGCGGCACCGGGGCCGGGTCGTGGGCGGTTCCGCCGCCCTCCCGGGTCAGTGGCCCTGGCAGGTCAGTCTGCAGCACCGGGGGGTCCACGTGTGCGGGGGGACCCTGGTGGCGCCGACCTGGGTCCTCACGGCCGCCCACTGCTTCCAAGGGTGAGTGATGGGGCCGGGGGGCGCGTGGGGGCTTCATTGGGTCCCCTTGAACCTCGTTGGGTCCCCTTGGAGTCGTTGGGTCACCTAGAGCATCACTGGATCCACTAGAACATCATTGGATGCCCTAGAGCTTTCTTGGGTCTCCTACAACTTTGTTGGGTCCTTTAGTTCTATTGGGTCCCCTAGAGTGTCAGTGGGTCCCGTTGGAACCATTGGGTCACCTAGAGCATTTTTGGGTCCCCTAGAACCTTCTTGGGTCCTTTGGCCCCATTGGGTCCTTTAGAGCATCAGTGGGGCACCTTCGATGTCATTGGGTCCCTTTAGTCCTCGTTGGGTCCCCTAGAGCATTTTTGGGTCCCCTAGAACCTTCTTGGGTCCATTGGCCCCATTGGGTCCTTTAGAGCATCAGTGGGGCACCTTCAGTGTCATTGGGTCCCTTTAGTCTTCATTGGGTCCCCTAGAGCATCGGTGGGTCCCCTTGGGCATCGTTGGTTCCCCTTGGCACCATTGGGTGACCTAGGATGTCACTGGGGACCTGGAGCTTTGTTGGGTCTCTATGGTCCCCATTGGGTGCCCTAGAGCATCAGTGGGGCCATTCTAACATCATTGGATCCTTTGGCCCCATTGGGTCACCTAGATTGTCATTGGGGCTCTTGAACGTCATTGGGTCCCCTTGGAACCGTTGGGTCACCTAGAGCGTCAGTGGGGCTCCTTGGACGTCATTGGGTCCCCTAGAGCGTCATTGGGTCCCCTGGCCCCGTTGGGTTCCCAAGAGCATCAATGGGACCCCTTGAATGTCATTGGGTCCCCTTGGAACCATTGGGTCACCTAGAGCGTCATTGGGTCCCCTAGAACCTTGTTTGGTCCCTATGGTCCCCGTTGGGTCCCCTAGAGCGTCAATGGGGCCCTTTGAACCTCATTGGGTCCCCTTGGAGCCGTTGGGTCCCCTAGAGCGTCAATGGGTCCCCTAGAACCTGGTTGGGTCCCCTAGAACCTTGTTGGGTCCCTTGGTCCCGTTGGGTCCCCTTGAACATCATTGGGTCCTCTTGGAGTTGTTGGGTCACCTAGAGCGTCTTTGGGTGTCCTTGAACGTCATTGGGTCCCCTTGGAACCATTGGGTCCCTTTAGAACCATTGGGTCACCTAGAGCGTCATTGGGGCCCCTTGAATGTCATTGGGTCCCCTTGGAACCACTGGGTCCCCTAGAGTGTCAATGGGCCCCCTTCAACATCATTGGGTCCTTTTGGAACTGTTGGGTCACCTAGAGCATCACTCCGTCACCTAGAACCTGTTTAGGTCCCCAGGACCTTGTTGGGTGCGCTAGAACCTTGTTGGGTCCCTATGGTCCCCGTTGGGTCCCCTAGAGCGTCATTGGGTGTCCTTGGATGTCATTGGGTTCTCTTGGAACTGTTGGGTCCCCTAGAGCATCAATGGAACCCCTTGAACCTCATTGGGTCCCCTTGGAACCGTTGGGTCACCTAGAGGGTCATTGGGTCCCCTAGAACCTGGTTGGGTCCCCTTGGAACCGTTGGGTCACCTAGAGTGTCGTTGGGTCACTTAGAACCTTCCTGGATCCTTTGGTCGCCCTAGAGTGTCATTGGGTCCCCTTGGAACCACTGGGTCCCCTAGAGCATCAATGGGGCCCGTTGAACGTCATTGGGTCCCCTTGGAGCCATTGGGTCACCTAGAGTATCATTGGGTCCCCTAGAACCTTGTTGGGTCCTTTTGGCTCCCATTGGGTCCCCTAGAACCTTGTTGGGTCCCTTGGTCCTGTTGGGTCCCCTTGAACATCATTGGGTTCCCTTGGAACCATTGGGTCACCTGGAGCGTCATTGGGTCCCCTAGAACCTGGTCGGGTCTTTTGGCCCTATTGGGTCCCCTTGAACCTCATTGGGTTCCCTTAGAACCGTTGGGTCACCTAGAGCATCAATGGGCCCCCTTGAACGTCATTGGGTCCCCTTGGAGCCGTTGGGTCACCTAGGGTTTCACTGGGTCCCCTAGAACCTTGTTTGGTCCCTATGGTCCTTGTTGGGTCACCTAGAGCGTCACTGGGGCCCCTTGAACCTCATTGGGTCCCCTAGAACCTTGTTGGGTCCTTTGGCCCTGTTGGGTCCCCTAGAGCATCAATAGGGCCCCTTGAACGTCTTTGGATCCCCTTGGAACCGTTGGGTCACCTAGAGTGTTGTTGGGTCACTTAGAACTTTCTTGAGTTCTTTGGTCCCCCTAGAGCATCTTTGGGTCTCCTTGCAACCGTTGGGTCACCTAGAGCATCATTGGGTCACGTAGAACCTGGTTGGGTCCCCTAGGACCTTGTTGGGTCTCCTAGAACCTTTTTGGGTCTCCTTGAACGTCATTGGTTTCCCTTGGAACCATTGGGTTACCTGGACCGTCATTGGGTCCTCTAGAACCTTGTTGGGTCTCTTGGTCTTCCTAGAGTGTCATTGGGTCCCCTTGGAACCACTGGGTCCCCTAGAGTGTGAATGGGCCCGTTTAACGTCATTGGGTCCCCTTGGAGCCGTTGGGTCACCTGGAGCGTCATTGGGGCCTCTAGAACCTGTTTGGGTCCCCTAGAACCTTGTTGGGTCCCTTGGCCGCCTTGGGTCCCCTAGAGCATCAATGGGTCCCCTTGAACCTCATTGGGTCCTCTTGGAGCCGTTGGGTCACCTAGAGTGTCATTGGGTCCCCTAGAACCTCATTGGGTCCCCTTGGAGCCATTGGGTCACCTAGGGTGTCATTGGGTCTCCTTGGACGTCACAGGGTCCCCTTGGAACCGCTGGGTCACCTAGAGCGTCATTGGGTCCCCTACAACCTTGTTGGGTGCCCTAGAACCTTGTTGGGTCTCTTGGCCCCGTTGGGTCCCCTAGAGCGTCATTGGGTCCCCTAGGGCATCATTGGGTCCCCTTGAAACCACTGGGTCATCTAGACCCCGTTGGGTCTCCTAGGGTGTCAATGGGGCCCCTTGAACATCATTGGGCCCCCTTGGAGCCGTTGGGTCACCTAGAATGTCATTGGGGCCCCTTGAACGTCGTTGGGTCCCCTTGGAACCGTTGGGTCACCTAGAGCGTCATTGGGTCTCCTAGAGCATCATTGGGTCATCTAGAACCTTGTTGGGTCCTTCTGTCCCCATAGAGTGTCATTGGGTCCCCTTGGAACTGTTGGGTCCCCTAGAGCGTCAATGGGGCCCCTGGAACCTCATTGGGTCCCCTTAGAACCATTGGGTCACCTAGAGGGTCATTGGGTCCCCTAGAACCTTGTTGGGTGCCCTAGAACCTTGTTGGGTCCCTTGGCCCCGTTGGGTCACCTAGAGCGTCAATGGGGCCCCTTGAACCTCATTGGGTCCCCTTGGAACCGTTGGGTCACCTAGAGCGTCATTGGGTCCCCTTGGACCTTGTTTGGTCCCTATGGTCCCCGTTGGGTCCCCTAGAGCGTCACTGGGTCCCCTTGAACGTCATTGGGTCCCCTTGGAACCGTTGGGTCACCTAGAGCGTCATTGGGTCCCCTTGGACCTTGTTTGGTCCCTATGGTCCCCGTTGGGTCCCCGAGAGCGTCACTGGGTCCCCTTGAACGTCATTGGGTCCCCTTGGAACCGTTGGGTCCCCTAGGGTGTCATTGGGTCCCTTGGCCCGATTGTCTGCGACGTCCCCAATGTCCCCAATGTCCCCATTGTCCCTGTTATCCCCAATGTCCCCATTGTCCCCATTATCCCCGTTGTCCCCATTGCTCACCCCATTGCTCACGTTGTCCCCATTGCTCACGTTGTCCCCAATGTCCCCATTGTCCCCATTGTCCTCGTTATCCCCGATGTCTCCCTTGTCCCCAATGTCCCCAATGTTCCTGACGTCCCCATTATCCCCAATGTCCCCAATGTCCCCAGTGTCCCCATTGCCCCCAATGCCCTCATTATCGCCAATGTCCTCATTGTCCCCAATGTCCCCAACGTACCCATTGTCCCCATTGCCCCCATTGTCCCCAACGTCCCCAACATCCCCATTGTCTCCATTATCCCCAATGTCCCCATCGCCCCCAACGTCCCCATTGTCCCCAATGTCCCCATCGTCCCCAATGTCCCCATTGTCCCCAACGTCCCCATTGTCCCCCATGCCCTCAACGTCCCCATGGCCCCCATTGTCCCCATTGTCCCCATCGCCCCCAACATCCCCATTGTCCCCATTGCCCCCAATGTCCCCATTGTCCCCCATGTCCCCAACATCCCCATTGCCCCCAACATCCCCAATGTCCCCATTGCCCCCATTGCCCCCAACATCCCCAATGTCCCCATCGTCCCCAATGTCCCCATCGTCCCCATTGTCCCCATTGTCCCCATCGCCCCCAACATCCCCATTGTCCCCAATGTCCCCATTGCCCCCAATGTCCCCAATGTCCCCATTGCCCCCAACATCCCCATTGTCCCCATTGCCCCTAATGTCCCCATCGTCCCCAATGTCCCCATCGTCCCCATTGTCCCCAATGTCCCCAACGTCCCCATCGTCCCCGCAGCGCCAACGGCTCCCGCGGGGCCCTCCGCGATTGGCTGGTGGTGGCCGGGCGCCTCCGCCTGGGTGACGCCGGGGGACAGGAGCGGCGCCCGGTGGCCCTGTGGCCCCACGAGGGCTACGACGGGGACGTGCGGGGCGGCCACGACCTGGCCCTGCTGCAGCTGGGGACAGCGGTGACGTGGGGACCCCGCGTGGCCCCCGTGTGTCTGCCCCGGCCACGGCACCCGCTGCCCTTCGGGGGCCGCTGTTGGGTGACGGGGTGGGGACACGTGGGCGAGAACGGTGAGATGGGGACGGGGGTGGCACTTGGGGACATTGGGGAGAATGGGGACATTGGAGACAATGGGGACGTTGGGGCCAATGGGGATGTTGAGGTCAATGGGGACAATGGGGACATTGGGGTCAATGGGAGTGTTGGGGCCAATGGGGATGTTGGGGCTATTGGTGACAATGGGGATGTTGGGGACAATGGGGACAATGGGGATGTTGGGGATGTTGGGGACAATGGGGACGTTGGGGGTCAATGGGGACAATAGGGGTCAATGGGGATGTTGGGGACATGGAGGGTGTTGGGGACACCAGGGAGATGGAGGGCACTGGGGACGTTGGGGCCATTGGGGACAATGGGGACATGGGGGACAATGGGGGACAATGGGGACATTGGGGACAATGGGGACATTGGGGACATTGGGGAAAATGGGGACATTGGGGACGTTGGGGGTGTTGGGGGCATTGGGGACAATGGGGACGTTGGGGATATTGGGGACAATGGGGACATTGGGGTCAATGGGGACAATGGGGGTCAATGGGGGCAATAGGGGTCAATGGGGATGTTGGGGACATGGGGGACCCTGGGGACATGGGGGACACTGGGGACATTGGGGATGTTGGGGACGTTGGGGTCAACGGGGACAATAAGGGTCAATGGGGATGTTGGGGACAATGGGGACATTGGGGACGATGGGGATGTTGGGGCCATTGGGGACAATGGGGACAGGGGGATATTGGGGACATTGGGGACAATGGGGATATTGGGGACAATGGGGACGTTGGGGACATTGGGGACACTGGGGATGTTGGACCCATTGGGGACAATGGGGACGTTGGTGACAATGGGGATGTTGGGGACGTTGGTGGAACATTGGGGACGTTGGTGACAATGGGGACATTGGGGACACTGGGGATGTCGGGGCCATTGGGGACAATGGGGACGTTGGTGGCGCTTGGGGACGTGGGGACCCCGCGTGGCCCCCGTGTGTCTGCCCCGGCCCCGGCACCCGCTGCCCTTCGGGGGCCGCTGTTGGGTGACGGGGTGGGGACACGTGGGCGAGAACGGTGAGATGGGGACGGGGGTGGCACTTGGGGACAATGGGGACAATGGGGACAATGGGGACATTGGGGATGTTGGGGGGGTTGGGGGGATTGGGGGCATTGGGGAGAATGGGGACATTGGGGACAATGGGGACGTTGGGGACAACGGGGGTGTTGGGGCCATTGGGGACAATGGGGATGTTGGGGACAATGGGGACGTTGGGGACAATGGGGTCAATGGGGACAATGGGGGTCAATGGGGACGTTGGGGACATTGGGGGCACGTGGTCGAGGGTGGTGTGAATGGGGACATTGGGGACCCCCTGTCCCCCCGTGTCCCCCCGTGTCCCCAATGTCCCCCACTGTCCCCAATGTCCCCATTGTCCCCAGTGTCCCTCCCGGCCGGGTCCCCGCTCCAGCAGGTGGCCCTGGAGCTCCTCAGTCCCCCGACCTGTAACTGTCTCCATGGGCTGCTGCGACGGCCGGAGCTGGCGGCGCCGGCCAAGGCCACCATGGTCTGCGCGGGGACAACGGGGACGACGGGGACAACGGGGGCACATGGGGCATGCCAGGTGACGGGGACATTGGGGACATTGGGGACATTGGGGATAATGGGGACATTGGGGACATGGGGGGTTATGGGGACATTGGGGACATTGGGGACATGGGGCACATTGGGGACATGGGGGGACATTGGGGACATGGGGGCACACGGAGCTGGCGGCGCCGGCCAAGGCCACCATGGTCTGCGCGGGGACAACGGGGACAGCGGGGACAACGGGGGCGCACGGGGCCTGCCAGGTGACGGGGACATTGGGGACATTGGGGACATTGGGGACAATGAGAGACATGGGGACAATGAGGGACATGGGGGACATGGGGACATGGGGGACATTGGAGACATTGGGGACATGGGGGGTTATGGGGACATTGGGGACACAGGGGCACACGGAGCTGGCGGCGCCGGCCAAGGCCACCATGGTCTGCGCGGGGACAACGGGGACAGCGGGGACGACAGGGGCGCACGGGGCCTGCCAGGTGACGGGGACATTGGGGACATGGGGGACATTGGGGATAATGGGGACATGGGGGGTTATGGGGACATTGGGGACATTGGGGACATTGGGGACATTGGGGACATGGATAATGGGGATAATGGGGACATTGGGGACATGGAGGATAATGGGGACATAGGGGGTTATGGGGACATTGGGGACATTGGGGACATGGAGGATAATGGGGATAACGGGGACATTGGGGACATGGGGGACATTGGGGACATGGGGGCACATGGAGCTGGCGGCGCCGGCCAAGGCCACCATGGTCTGCGCGGGGACAAGGGGGACAACGGGGACGCACGGGGGCACATGGGGCCTGCCAGGTGACGGGGACATTGGGGACATTGGGGACATTGGGGGACATGGAGGGAACATGGGTGACATAGGGGACATGGGGGGACATGCAGGCTCATGGGGGGACATGAGGGGACATAGGGGACATCAATGACCCCCGGGTGTCCCCATTGTCCCCATTGTCCCCAAGGCCGACTCGGGTGGTCCTGTCGTGTGCGCCCAGGGTGGGATATAGGGGGACATGGAGGGACATGGAGGGACATGGAGAGACATGGGGGGACATGAGGGGACGTTGGGGACATAGAGGGACATGAGGGGACATGGGGGGACATAGAGGAACATGGAGGGTCATAGAGTGACCTGGGAGCACATGGAGGGACATGGAGGGACATGGAGGGACATTGGGGACATGGAGGGACATGGGGCCTCATGGGGGGACATAGGGACACCCAAGTGACCCCCGTTGTCCCCATTGTCCCCAAGGCCGACTCGGGTGGCCCCGTCGTGTGCGCCCAGGGTGGGATATAGGGGGACATGGAGGGACATGGAGGGACATGGAGAGACATGGGGGGACATGAGGGGACATGGAGAGACATGAGAGGACATGGAGGCTCATGAGGGGACATGAGGGGACATTGGGGACATGGCGCGACATGGGGGGACATGAGGGGACATTGGGGACATGGAGGGACATGGGGGGTCATGAGGGGACATTGGGGACATGGAGGGACATGGGGGGACATGAGGGGACATTGGGGACATGGGGACACCCAAGTGACCCCCATTGTCCCCATTGTCCCCAAGGCGGACTCCGGCGGCCCCGTCGTGTGCGCCCAGGACGGCCGCTGGCTCCAGGCCGCCATCTTGAGCTTCAGCGTGGGCTGCGGCCGCCCGGGGCTCCCGGCCGTGGCCACCGCGGTGGCCGCTCACGCCGGGTGGCTCCGGGGCCACCTCCCCCCGGGGGCCTTCGCGCCCCGGCCCCGGGAGCCGCCGCCGCCCGCGATGGAGGACGGGAAGTGTCTGGGTACGGGGAGGGGCCCCGGCGTCCGGGGGGGATCCGGGAGTCCGGGAAGGGACCGGGAGGACAGGAAGGGGCCCAGGAGTCCGGGAAGGGCCCAGGAATCCGGGAAGGGGCCCAGGAGTCCAGGTGGGATCCAGGGGGGTCCCAGGAGTCCAGGAATGGGGCCCGGGAGGCTGGGAAGGGGCCCAGGCGTCTGGGTGGGATCTGGGAGTCCAGGAATGGGGGCCAGGAGTCCGGGGGCGGGTGGGAAAGGGCCCAGGCGTCCGGGGGGGATCCAGGAAGGGCCCCAGTGTCCGGGAAGGGCCCAGGCGTCCAGGAAGGGAGCAGGAATCTGGGAAAGGGGCCCAGGAATCTGGGAAAGGGGCCCAGGAGTCTGGGGAGGGCCCAGGAGTCCGGGAAGGGACCGGGAAGCCAGGAAGGGGCCCAGGCGTCCGGGTGGGATCCAGGGGGGTCCCAGGAGTCCAGGAATGGGGTCTGGGAAGCTGGGAAAGGGCCCAGGCGTCCGGGAAGGGGCCCAGGCGTCCGGGAAGGGCCCAGGAGTCCGAGAAGGGATCGGGAATACGGGAAGGGCCCGGGGGGGTCCCAGGCATCCGGGAAGGGCCCAGGAGTCTGGGAAGGGCCCAGGAGTTCGGGTGGGATCTGGGAAGGGGCCCAGGCGTCCAGGAATGGGGCCCGGGAGGCTGGGAAGGGCCCAGGAATCCGGGAAGGGCTCAGGAGTCCGGGGGGGATCCAGGAAGGGCCCAGGCATCCGGAAAAGGGCCCCGGTGTCCAGGAAGGGGCCCAGGAGTCCGGGAAGGGCCCAGGCGTCCGGGAAGGGGTCCAGGAATCCGGGAAGGGGCCCAGGCGTCCGGGGGGGATCCGGGAGTCCGGGAATGGGGCCCAGGAGTCCGGGGGGGGTGGGAAAGGGCCCAGGCGTCCGGGAAGGGGCCCAGGAAACCGGGAAGGGGCCCAGGAGTCCGGGAAGGGCCCAGGAGTCTGGGGAGGGGCTGGAAAGCCAGGAAGGGGCCCAGGCGTCCAGGTGGGATCTGGGAAGGGCCCAGGAGTCCAGGAATGGGGCCCGGGAGGCTGGGAAGGGCCCAGGAGTCCGGGAAAGGGCCCAGGCGTCCGGGCGGGCTCCGTGCCGCTCCCGGCGTTCCGGCGTTCCGGCATTCCGGCGGCTCCGTCCCCGCAGGCTGCGGGATGCAGGGGGGGCCCCGGCTGCAGCGCCCCCCCCCGCGGGGGCTCCCGCCCTGGGCCGTGATCCTGGCGTTCCGGGATCGTCCCGTGTGCGCCGGGAGCCTCCTGGGAGCCGGGATCGTCCTGAGCGCGGCCGGCTGCTTCCTGGGGTGGGAGAGCGGGAATGGGGATCCGGGAATGCGGGAATGGGGATGGGGATGGGGATGGGAATGTGGGAATGGGGTCCTGGAATCTGGGAATGGGGATGCGGGAATGGGGATGGGGATGTGGGAATGGGGATGGGAATGGGGATGGGAATGTGGGAATGGAGATGGGAGTGTGGGAATGGGGATGGGAAAACGGGAATGGGGTCCTGGAATCTGGGAATGGGGATGGGAATGCGGGAATGGCGATGGAAATGGGGATGGGAATGCGGGAATGCGGATGGGAATGTGGGAATGGGGATGGGAATGCGGGAATGGGGATGGGAGGCCGGGAATGGGGATGGGAATGCGGATGGGAATCTGGGAATGGGGATGGGAATGCGGGAATGGGGCTGGGAAAACGGGAATGGGGATGGGAATGTGGGAATGGGGATGGGAGTGCGGGAATGGGGATGGGAATGGGGATGGGAATGTGGGAATGGGGATGGGAATGTGGGAATGGGGATGGGAATGTGGGAATGGGGATGGGAATGTGGGAATGGGGATGGGAATGCGGGAATGGGGATGGGAATGGGGATGGGAATGTGGGAATGGGATGGGAATGTGGGAATGGGGATGGGAAACCGGGAATGGGAATCTGGGAATGGGGATGGGAAACTGGGAATGGGGATGGGAAACCAGGAATGTGGCCCTGGAATCCAGGAATGGGGATGGGAATGTGGGAATGGGGATGGGAATGCGGGATTGGGGATGGGAGTGCGGGAATGGGGATGGGAAACTGGGAATGGGGATGCGGGAATGCGGGAATGGGGTCCTGGAGTCCGGGAATGGGGATGGGAATCTGGGAATGGGGACCTGGAAACCGGGAATGGGGCTGGGAATCCGGGAATGGGGATGGAAATACGGGAATGGGGATAGGAATCCGGGAAGGGGGATGGGAATCTGGGAATGGGGATGGGAATGCGGGAAGGGGGATGGGAATGTGGGAATGGGGATGGGAATGCGGGAAGGGGGATGGGAATGTGGGAATGGGGATGGGAATGTGGGAATGGGGATGGGAGTGCGGGAATGGGGATGGGAATGTGGGAATGGGGATGGGAAACTGGGAATGGGGATGGGAAACTGGGAATGGGGATGGGAATGGGAATGTGGGAATGGGGATGGGAGTGCGGGAAGGGGGCCCTGGGATCCGGGAATGGGGCCCAGGAGTCCAGGAAGGGGCCCAGGATTCTGGGAATGGGGGCCCAGGCGTCCGGAAATGGGGTCCTGGAATCCGGGAATGGGGCTGGGAATACGGGAATGGGGATGGGAGGCCAGGAATGGGGATGGGAATGCAGGAATGGGGATGGGAATGCGGGAATGGGGATGGGAAACCGGGAATGGGGTCCTGGAATTTGGGAATGGGGTCCAGGAGTCCGGGAATGGGGTCCTGGAGTCTGGGAAGGGGGTTTGGATTCCGGGAATGGGGCTGGGAATCTGGGAAGGGGGTCCTGGGATCCGGGAAGGGGTCCTGGTGTCTGGGAAAGGGCCCAGGAGTCCGGGAATGGGGCTGGGAATCCGGGAATGGGGCTGGGAGGCCGGGAAGGGGGTTCTGGAATCCGGGAATGAGGTCCTGGAGTCTGGGAATGGGGTTCTGGAATCTGGGAATGGGGCTGGGAATCTGGGAAGGGGGCCTTGGAATCCGGGAATGGGGCTGGGAGGCCGGGAAGGGGGTTCTGGAATCCGGGAATGAGGTCCTGGAGTCTGGGAATGGGGTTCTGGAATCTGGGAATGGGGCTGGGAATCTGGGAAGGGGGCCTTGGAATCCGGGAATGGGGATGGGAGGCCAGGAATGGGGATGGGAATCCGGGAAGGGGGCTGGGACTCCGGGAAGGGGGTCCTGGAATTCGGGAATGGGGTTCTGGAATCTGGGAATGGGGCTGGGAATCCGGGAAGGGGGCCCTGGGATCTGGGAAGGGGCCCAGGATTCCGGGAATGGGGTCCTGGAGTCCGGGAATGGGGTCTTGGAATCTGGGAAAGGGGCCCTGGAATCCAGGAATGGGGTCTGGGAGGCCGGGAAGGCGGGTTTGGATTCTGGGAAGGGGCCCAGGCGTCCGGGAATGGGGTCCGGGAGGCTGGGAAGGGGGTTCTGGAATCTGGGAAAGGGGCCCTGGAATCCAGGAATGGGGTCTGGGAGTCCAGGAAGGGGCCCAGGATTCCGGGAATGGGGGCCCAGGCGTCTGGGAGGGGGGTCTGGGAGTCCGGGAATGGGGTCCTGGAATTTGGGAAGAGGGTCCGGGAGTCCGGGAATGGGGTCCTGGAATTTGGGAAAGGGGCCCTGGAATCCGGGAAAGGGGCCCTGGAATCTGGGAATGGGGCCCTGGAATCTGGAAAGGGGGTCCTGGAATCCAGGAATGGGGTCTGGGAATCCAGGAATGGGGTCCTGGAATCCGGGAATGGGGCCCTGGAATCCGGGAATGGGGCTGGGAATCCAGGAATGGGGTCCTGGAATCCGGGAATGGGGCCCAGGCGTCCGGCCCCCCCTCACCCCACGTCCCCCCCATTGTCCCCAACCAGGCGCCAGGTCCCCGAAAACTGGACGGTGACGACGGCGCCGCCGGGAGGGACCCGGGAATCCGGGAATGGGACCTGGGAATCCGGGAATGGGACCCGGGAATCCGGGAATGGGGCTCCGGAATCCGGGAATGGGACCCGGGAATCCGGGAATGGGGCCCAGGCGTCCGGGTGGCGCCTGTCCCTGCACGGGGCCTTCGTGTCCCCGCGGGGCCGCCACGACCTGGCCCTGCTGCGGGTGTCCCCAAGTGTCCCCTGGGGTCCCCTGCGGCGGCCCCTGTGTCACCCCCGCGCGGGGACGGCGCCCGCCGGGCGCTGCTGGAGCCCCGTGGTGGCACCGGGTGAGTGGCACCGATGTCACCGATGTCCCCAATGTCCCCAAGTGTCACCAAGTGTCACCAAGTGCCACCTCGGGTGTCCCCAAGTGCCACCTCGGGTCCCCTAAGTGTCCCCTGGGGTGTCCCCAAGTGGCACTGAGTGTCACTTTGAGTCCCCTGGGGTGTCCCCAAGTGTCCCCAAGTGTCACCTCGGGTCCCTAAAGTGTCCCCTGCGGTGTCACTGAGTGTCACCTGGGTGTCCCCAAGTGTCCCTAAGTGTCACCTCAGGTCCCCTGGGTGTCCCCAAGTGCCACTTTGGGTGCCCTGGGGTATCCCCAAGTGTCACCTTAGGTCCCCTGGGTGTCCCCTGGGGTGTCCCCAAGTGTCACCTTGAGTGTCACCGAGTGTCCCCAAGTGCCCCCTAGTGTCCCTAAGTGTCACCTCGGGTTCCCTGGGTGGCCCCAAGTGTCACTGAGTGTCCCCTGGGGTGTCCCCAAGTGTCACTGAGTGTCCCCTGGGTGTCCCCAAGTGTCCCCTGGGGTCCCCTGCGGCGGCCCCTGTGTCACCCCCGCGCGGGGACGGCGCCCGCCGGGCGCTGCTGGAGCCCCGTGGTGGCACCGGGTGAGTGGCACCGATGTCACCGATGTCACCGAGTGTCACCAATGTCCCCAAGTGTCACCAAGTGCCACCTCGGGTGTCCCCAAGTGCCACCTCGGGTGTCCCCAAGTGCCACCTCGGGTCCCCTAAATGTCCCCTGGGGTGTCCCCAAGTGGCACTGAGTGTCACTTTGAGTCCCCTGGGGTGTCCCCAAGTGTCCCCAAGTGTCACCTCGAGTCCCTTAAGTGTCCCCTGGGGTGTCACTGAGTGTCACCTGGGTGTCCCCAAGTGCCACTTTGGGTGCCCTGGGGTATCCCCAAGTGTCACCTTAGGTCCCCTGGGTGTCCCCTGGGTTGTCCCCAAGTGTCACTTGAGTGTCACCGAGTGTCCCCAAGTGTCCCCAAGTGTCCCTAAGTGTCACCTCGGGTTCCCTGGGTGTCCCCAAGTGTCACTGAGTGTCACTTTGAGTCCCCTGGGGTGTCCCCAAGTGTCCCCAAGTGTCCCCTGGGGTGTCACTGAGTGTCACCTGGGTGTCCCCAAGTGTCCCTAAGTGTCACCTCAGGTCCCCTGGGTGTCCCCAAGTGCCACTTTGGGTGCCCTGGGGTATCCCCAAGTGTCACCTCAGGTCCCCTGGGTGTCCCCTGGGTTGTCCCCAAGTGTCACTTGAGTGTCACCGAGTGTCCCCAAGTGCCCCCTAGTGTCCCTAAGTGTCACCTCGGGTCCCCTGGGTGTCCCCAAGTGTCCCCTGGGGTCCCCTGGGGTGTCCCGTGTGTCACCCCCGCACGGGGACGGCGCCCGCCGGGCGCTGCTGGAGCCCCGTGGTGGCACCCGGTGAGTGGCACCGATGTCACCAATGTCCCCAACTGTCACCTTGGTCCCCTGGATGTCCCCTGTGGTGTCCACAATGTCCCCAAGTCCCACTTTGGGTCCCCTGGGTGTCCCCAAGTGTCACCTTGAGTCCCCTGGGTGTCCCCGGGGTGTCCCCAAGTGTCACTGGGTGTCCCCAAGTGTCACTGAGTGGCACCTTGGGCCCGTTGGGGTGTCCAAAAGTGTCACCTCAGGTCCCCTGAGTGTCCCCAGTGGTGTCCCCAAGTGTCACTGAGTGTCCCCTGGGTGTCACTGAGTCTCCCCAAGTGTCCCCAAGTGCCACTTCGGGTCCCCCAAGTGTCCCCTGTAATGTCCACAATGTGACCAAGTGCCACCTCAGGTCCCCTAAGTGTCCCCTAGGATGTCCCCAAGTGTCACTGAGTGTCACTTTGAGTCCCCTGGGGTGTCCCCAACTGTCCCCAAGTGCCACCTTGGGTCCCCCAAGTGTCCCCTAGGATGTCCCCAAGTGGCACTGAGTGTCACTTTGAGTCCCTTGGGGTGTCCCCAAGTGTCACCTCAGGTCCCCTGGGTGTCCCCAAGTGTCACTTGAGTGTCACCGAGTGTCCCCAAGTGCCCCCTAGTGTCCCTAAGTGTCACCTCGGGTTCCCTGGGTGTCCCCAAGTGTCCCCTGGGGTCCCCTGGGGTGTCCCCTGTGTCACCCCCGCGCGGGGACGGCGCCCGCCGGGCGCTGCTGGAGCCCCGTGGTGGCACCGGGTGAGTGGCACCGATGTCACCGAGTGTCACCGATGTCCCCAAGTGTCCCCAATGTCCCCAAGTGTCACCAAGTGCCACCTCGGGTGTCCCCAAGTGCCACCTCGGGTCCCCTAAGTGTCCCCTGGGGTGTCCCCAAGTGGCACTGAGTGTCACTTTGAGTCCCCTGGGGTGTCCCCAAGTGTCCCCAAGTGTCACCTCGGGTCCCTTAAGTGTCCCCTGGGGTGTCCCCAAGTTTCACTGAGTGTCACCTGGGTGTCCCCAAGTGTCCCTAAGTGCCACCTTGGGTCCCCCAAGTGTCCCCTAGGATGTCCCCAAGTGGCACTGAGTGTCACTTTGAGTCCCTTGGGGTGTCCCCAAGTGTCACCTCAGGTCCCCTGGGTGTCCCCAAGTGCCCCCTAGTGTCCCTAAGTGTCACCTCGGGTTCCCTGGGTGGCCCCAAGTGTCACCTCGAGTCCCCTGGGTGTCCCCAAGTGCCACCTCGGGTCCCCTAAGTGTCCCCTGGGGTGTCCCCAAGTTTCACTGAGTGTCACCTGGGTGTCCCCAACTGTCCCTAAGTGTCCCCAAGTGTCCCTAAGTGTCACCTCAGGTCCCCTGGGTGTCCCCAAGTGCCACTTTGGGTCCCCTGGGGTATCCCCAAGTGTCACCTTAGGTCCCCTGGGTGTCCCCTGGGGTGTCCCCAAGTGTCACTTGAGTGTCACCGAGTGTCCCCAAGTGCCCCCTAGTGTCCCTAAGTGTCACCTCGGGTTCCCTGGGTGGCCCCAAGTGTCACTGAGTGTCACTTTGAGTCCCCTGGGGTGTCCCCAAGTGTCCCCAAGTGTCACCTCGGGTCCCTTAAGTGTCCCCTGGGGTGTCACTGAGTGTCACCTGGGTGTCCCCAAGTGTCCCTAAGTGTCACCTCAGGTCCCCTGGGTGTCCCCAAGTGCCACTTTGGGTGCCCTGGGGTATCCCCAAGTGTCACCTTAGGTCCCCTGGGTGTCCCCTGGGGTGTCCCCAAGTGTCACTTGAGTGTCACCGAGTGTCCCCAAGTGCCCCCTAGTGTCCCCAAGTGTCACCTCGGGTCCCCTGGGTGTCCCCAAGTGTCCCCTGGGGTCCCCTGGGGTGTCCCCTGTGTCACCCCCCGCGCGGGGACGGCGCCCGCCGGGCGCTGCTGAAGCCCCGTGGTGGCACCCGGTGAGTGGCACCGATGTCACCGATGTCCCCGAGTGTCACCAAGTGTCCCCCAATGTCACCAAGTGTCACCAAGTGTCACCTCGGGGCCCCCTGTGGTGTCCCCAAGTGCCACCTCGGGTGTCCCCAAGTGCCACCTCGGGTCCCCTAAGTGTCCCCTGGGGTGTCCCCAAGTGGCACTGAGTGTCACTTTGAGTCTGCTGGGGTGTCCCCAAGTGTCCCCCAAGTGTCACCTCGGGTCCCTTAAGTGTCCCCTGGGGTGTCACTGAGTGTCACCTGGGTGTCCCCAAGTGTCCCCTAAGTGTCACCTCAGGTCCCCTGGGTGTCCCCAAGTGCCACTTTGGGTCCCCTGGGGTATCCCCAAGTGTCACCTTAGGTCCCCCTGGGTGTCCCCCCGGGTGTCCCCAAGTGTCACTTGAGTGTCACCGAGTGTCCCCAAGTGCCCCCTAGTGTCCCCTAAGTGTCACCTCGGGTTCCCTGGGTGGCCCCAAGTGTCACTGAGTGTCCCCTGGAGTGTCCCCCAAGTGTCACCTTGAGTCCCCTGGGGTGTTCCCAAGTGTCCCCCTCGGGTCTCCTGGGGTGTCCACAATGTCCCCAAGTGCCACTTTGGGTCCCCTAAGTGTCCCCTAGGATGTCCCCAAGTGTCACTGAGTGGCACCTGAGTGTCACCGAGTGTCCCCTGCAGTGTCCCCAAGTGTCACCTCGGGTCCCCTGGGTGTCCCCTGTGGTGTCCACAATGTCCCCAAGTGCCACTTTGGGTCCCCCTGGGGTATCCCCCAAGTGTCACCTTAGGTCCCCTGGGTGTCCCCTGGAGTGTCCCCCAAGTGTCACCTTGAGTCCCCTGGGTGTCCCCAAGTGTCCCCAAGTGTCAGCTCGGGTCCCCTGGGGTGTCCACAATGTCCCCCAAGTGCCACTTTGGGTCCCCTAAGTGTCCCCTACGATGTCCCCAAGTGTCACTGAGTGTCACTTTGAGTTCCCTGGTGTGTCCCCCAAGTGTCACTGAGTGGCACCTGGGTGTCACTGAGTGTCCCCCTGCAGTGTCCCCCAAGTGTCACCTTGGGTCCCCTGGGTGTCCCCTGTGGTGTCCACAATGTCCCCAAGTGCCACCTTGGGTCCCCTAAGTGTCCCCAAGTGTCACGGAGTGTCATCTTGGGTCCCCTGGGTGGTCCCAAGTGTCACTGAGTGTCCCCTGGGTGTCACCAAGTGTCCCCTGGGGTGTCCCCAAGTGTCACTGGGTGTCCCCCAAGTGTCCCCAAGTGTCACCTCAGGTCCCCTGGGTGTCCCCTGGAGTGTCCACAATGTCCCCAAGTGCCACCTTGGATCCGTGGGGTATCCGCAAGTGTCACCTTAGGGCCCCCCTGGGTGTCCCCCTGGGGTGTCCCCCAAGTGTCACTTGAGTGTCACTTTTGAGTCCCCTGGGGTGTCCCCCAAGTGTCCCCAAGTGTCACTGAGTGTCACTTTTGAGTCCCCCTGGGGTGTCCCCAAGTGCCACTTTGGGTGCCCTGGGGTATCCCCAAGTGTCACCTTAGGTCCCCTGGGTGTCCCCTGGGTTGTCCCCAAGTGTCACTTGAGTGTCACCGAGTGTCCCCAAGTGCCCCCTAGTGTCCCTAAGTGTCACCTCGGGTTCCCTGGGTGTCCCCAAGTGTCCCCTGGGGTCCCCTGGGGTGTCCCCTGTGTCACCCCCCGCGCGGGGACGGCGCCCGCCGGGCGCTGCTGGAGCCCCGTGGTGGCACCGGGTGAGTGGCACCGATGTCACCGAGTGTCACCAATGTCCCCAAGTGTCCCCCAATGTCCCCAAGTGTCACCAAGTGCCACCTCGGGTGTCCCCCAAGTGCCACCTCGGGTCCCCTAAGTGTCCCCTGGGGTGTCCCCAAGTGGCACTGAGTGTCACTTTGAGTCCCCTGGGGTGTCCCCAAGTGTCCCCAAGTGTCACCTCGGGTCCCTTAAGTGTCCCCCTGGGGTGTCACTGAGTGTCACCTGGGTGTCCCCAAGTGTCCCTAAGTGTCACCTCAGGTCCCCTCGGTGTCCCCAAGTGCCACTTTGGGTGCCCTGGGGTATCCCCAAGTGTCGGTGTCCCCAAGTGTCACTTGAGTGTCACCGAGTGTCCCCAAGTGCCCCCTAGTGTCCCTAAGTGTCACCTCGAGTCCCCTGGGTGTCCCCAATTGTCCCTAAGTGTCACCTCGGGTTCCCTGGGTGGCCCCAAGTGTCCCCTGGGGTCCCCTGGGGTGTCCCCTGTGTCACCCCCGCGCGGGGACGGCGCCCGCCGGGCGCTGCTGGAGCCCCGTGGTGGCACCGGGTGAGTGGCACCGATGTCACCGATGTCCCCAAGTGTCACCAATGTCCCCAAGTGTCACCAAGTGCCACCTCGGGTGTCCCCAAGTGCCACCTCGGGTCCCCTAAGTGTCCCCTGGGGTGTCACTGAGTGTCACCTGGGTGTCCCCAAGTGTCCCTAAGTGTCACCTCAGGTCCCCTGGGTGTCCCCAAGTGCCACTTTGGGTGCCCTGGGGTATCCCCAAGTGTCACCTTAGGTCCCCTGGGTGTCCCCTGGGGTGTCCCCAAGTGTCACTTGAGTGTCACCGAGTGTCCCCAAGTGCCCCCTAGTGTCCCTAAGTGTCACCTCGGGTTCCCTGGGTGGCCCCAAGTGTCATTGAGTGTCCCCTGGGGTGTCCCCAAGTGTCACCTTGAGTCCCCTGGGGTGTCCCCAAGTGTCCCCTCGGGTCCCCTGGGGTGTCCACAATGTCCCCAAGTGCCACTTTGGGTCCCCTAAGTGTCCCCTAGGATGTCCCCAAGTGTCACTGAGTGTCACTTTGAGTCCCCTGGTGTGTCCCCAAGTGTCACTGTGTGGCACCTGAGTGTCACCGAGTGTCCCCTGCAGTGTCCCCAAGTGTCACCTCGGGTCCCCTGGGTGTCCCCTGTGGTGTCCACAATGTCCCCAAGTGCCACCTTGAGTCCCCTAAGTGTCCCCAAGTGTCACTGAGTGTCATCTTGGGTCCCCTGCGTGGTCCCAAGTGTCACTGAGTGTCACCTGGGTGTCACCAAGTGTCCCCTGGGGTGTCCCAAGTGTCACTGGGTGTCCCCAAGTGTCACCAAGTGTCACCTCAGGTCCCCTGGGTGTCCCCTGGAGTGTCCACAATGTGACCAAGTGCCACCTCAGGTCCCCTAAGTGTCCCCTAGGATGTCCCCAAGTGTCACTGAGTGTCACCTGGGGTCCCCTGGCTGTCCCCAAGTGTCACCTCGGGTCCCTTAAGTGTCCCCTGGGGTGTTCCCAAGTGTCACCTCAGGTCCCCTGGGTGTCCCCAAGTGTCACCTTAGGTCCCCTGGGTGTCCCCTGGGTGTCCGCAAGTGTCACTTGAGTGTCACCGAGTGTCCCCAAGTGCCCCCTAGTGTCCCTAAGTGTCACCTCGGGTTCCCTGGGTGGCCCCAAGTGTCACTGAGTGTCCCCTGGAGTGTCCCCAAGTGTCACCTTGAGTCCCCTGGGGTGTCCCCAAGTGTCCCCTGGGGTCCCCTGGGGTGTCCCCAAGTGTCACTTGAGTGTCCCCAAGTGTCCCCAAGTGCCCCCTAGTGTCCCTAAGTGTCACCTCGGATTCCCTGGGTGGTCCCAAGTGTCATTGAGTGTCCCCTGGAGTGTCCCCAAGTGTCACCTTGAGTCCCCTGGGGTGTCCCCAAGTGTCCCCTCGGGTCCCCTGGGGTGTCCACAATGTCCCCAAGTGCCACTTTGGGTCCCCTAAGTGTCCCCTAGGATGTCCCTAAGTGTCACCGAGTGTCCCCTGGAGTGTCCCCAAGTGTCACTAAGTGTCACCTAGGGTGTCCCCTGTGGTGTCCACAATGTCCCCAAGTGCCACCTTGGGTCCCCTAAGTGTCCCCAAGTGTCACTGAGTGTCACCTCGGGTCCCCTGGGTGTCCCCAAGTGTCACTGGGTGTCCCCTGGGAGGTTGTCCCCAAGTGTCCCCAAGTGCCCCCAAGTGCCACCTCGGGTCCCCTAAGTGTCCCCTGGGGTGTCCCCAAGTGTCACCGAGTATCTCCTGGGTGTCCCCAAGTGTCACCGAGTGTCCCGTAGGTGTCACCACGTGTCTCGTGGGTGTCCCCAGGGTGTCCCCAAGTGTCACTGAGTGTCACCTCAGGTCCCCTGGGTGTCCCCAAGTGTCACCGGGTGTCACCAAGTGTCACCAAGTGTTCCCAAGTGTCACCTCGGGTCCCCTAAGTGTCCCCTGGGGTGTCCCCAAGTGTCACCGGGTGTCCCCAAGTGTCACTGGGTGTCCCCAAGTGCCACCTCGGGTCCCCTAAGTGTCCCCTGGGCTGTCCCCAGGTGTCACCGAGTGTCCCCTGGGTGTCACCACGTGTCTCGTGGGTGTCCCCAGGGTGTCCCCAAGTGTCACTGAGTGTCACCTCGAGTCCCCTGAGTGTTCCCTGGCTGTCCCCAAGTGCCACCTCGGGTCCCCTAAGTGTCCCCTGGGGTGTCCCCAAGTGTCCCTTGGAATCTCCCATGTCCCCAATGTCCCTCAATGTCCCCCATGTCCCTCAATGTCCCCCAATGTCCCCATGTTCCCCCATGTCCTCCAATGTCCCTCATGTCCCCGTGTCCCCCCCATGTCCCCAATGTCCCTCCCTGTCCCCAATGTCCCTCATGTCCCCGTGTCCCTCTATGTCCCTCATGTTCCTGTGTCCCCCCATGTCCCCATGCCCCCAATGTCCCCATGTCCCCAATGTCCCTCATGTCCCTGTGTCCCCCCATGTCCCCAATGTCCCCCCATGTCCCCAAGGTCCCCTCCCTGTCCCCAATGTCCCCAATGTCCCCCCATGTCCCCGTGTCCCTCCATGTCCCCCAATGTCCCTCATGTCCCCAATGTCCCCAATGTCCCTCATGTCCCCAATGTCCCCCCATGTCCCCGTGTCCCCCATGTCCCCCCATGTCCCCAATGTCCCCCCCATGTCCCCAATGTCCCCAATGTCCCCCCATGTCCCCGTGTCCCCCAATATCCCCCATGTCCCCAATGTCCCCCCATGTCCCCAATGTCCCTCCCTGTCCCCCATGTCCCCATGTCCCCCATGTCCCCAATGTCCCCCATGTCCCCAATGTCCCTCCCTGTCCCCCATGTCCCCATGTCCCCAATGTCCCCGTGTCCCCCCATGTCCCCAATGTCCCTCCCTGTCCCCAATGTCCCCAATGTCCCCATGTCCCCAGGCTCGGCCCTCTCTGAGGACCTCCTCAACGTGGAGGTGACAGTGGAAGGTCCCTGCGGTGACGGGGACGTCCCCGATGACGAAACCATCTGTGTCACCCTCCCCCCTGGCGTCACCGCCGCCCAGGTCAGGGGACATTGGGGACATTTGGGGCTCCTTTGGGGTATTTTGGGCTCCTTTGGGGTATTTGGGGATATTTTGGGGGTCTTCGGGGTATTTTGGGGTCCTTTGGGATATTTTGGGGGTCTTTGGGGTATTTTGGGCTCCTTTGTGGTATTTTGGGGTATTTTGGGGTCCTTTGGGGTATTTTGGGGGTCTTTGGGGTATTTTGGGCTCCTTTGTGGTATTTTGGGGTCTTTGGGGTATTTTGGGGTCCTTTGGGATATTTTGGGGGTCTTTGGGGTATTTTGGGGTATTTTGGGGTCTTTGGGGTATTTTGGGGGTCTTTGGGGTATTTTGGGGTATTTTGGGGTCTTTGGGATATTTTGGGGTCCTTTGGGGTATTTGGGGGTCCTTTGGGATATTTTGGGGGTCTTTGGGGTATTTTGGGGTATTTTGGGGTCTTTGGGATATTTTGGGGGTCTTTCGGGTATTTTGGGGTCCTTTGGGGTATTTTGGGTCCTTTGGGATATTTTGGGGGTCTTTGGAGTATTTTGGGCTCCTTTGTGGTATTTTGGGGTATTTTGGGGGTCTTTGGGGTATTTTGGGGTCCTTTGGGGTATTTTGGGGTCTTTGGGATATTTTGGGGGTCTTTGGGGTATTTGGGGCTCCTTTGGGGTATTTTGGGGTTTTTGGGATATTTTGGGGTCTTTGGGATATTTTGGGGGTCTTTGGGGTATTTGGGGGTCCTTTGGGGTATTTTTGGGCTCCTTTGGGGTATTTTGGGATATTTTGGGGTATTTTGGCATCCTTTGGGGTATTTTGGGGGTCTTTGGGTATTTTGGGCTCCTTTGTGGTATTTTGGGGTCTTTGGGGTATTTTGGGGTCCTTTGGGATATTTTGGGGGTCTTTGGGGTATTTTGGGGTATTTTGGGGTCTTTGGGGTACTTTGGGGTCTTTGGGATATTTTGGGGGTCTTTGGGGTATTTTGGGGTCCTTTGGGGTATTTTGGGCTCCTTTGTGGTATTTTGGGGTATTTTGGGGTCCTTTGGGATATTTTGGGGGTCTTTGGGGTATTTTGGGCTCCTTTGTGGTATTTTGGTGTATTTTGGGGTCCTTTGGGGTATTTTGGGGGTCTTTGGGGTATTTTGGGCTCCTTTGTGGTATTTTGGGGTCTTTGGGTATTTTGGGGTCCTTTGGGTTATTTTGGGGTCCTTTGGGATATTTTGGGGGTCTTTGGGGTATTTTGGGGTATTTTGGGGTCTTTGGGATATTTTGGGGGTCTTTGGGGTATTTTGGGCTCCTTTGTGGTATTTTGGGGTCTTTGGGGTATTTTGGGCTCCTTTGGGGTATTTGGGGATATTTTGGGGTCCTTTGGGATATTTTGGGGGTCTTTGTGGTATTTTGGGCTCCTTTGTGGTATTTTGGGCTCCTTTGTGGTATTTTGGGGTCCTTTAGGATATTTGGGGGGTCTTTGGGGTATTTTGGGCTCCTTTGGGGTATTTTGGGGTATTTTGGGGGTCTTTGGGGTATTTTGGGGTCTTTGGGATATTTTGGGGGTCTTTGGGGTATTCTGAGGGTCTTTGGGATATTTTGGGGTCCTTTGGGGTATTTTGGGCTCCTTTGGGGTATTTTGGCGTCCTTTGGGGTATTTTGGGGTCTTTGGGATATTTTGGGGGTCTTTGGGGTATTTTGGGCTCCTTTGGGGTATTTTGGGGTCTTTGGGATATTTTGGGGGTCTTTGGGGTATTTTGGGCTCCTTTGTGGTATTTTGGGGTATTTTGGGGGTCTTTGGGGTATTTTGGGGTCTTTGGGGGTATTTTGGGGTCTTTGGGATATTTTGGGGTCTTTGGGGTATTCTGGGGTCCTTTGGGGTATTTTGGGGTCTTTGGGATATTTTGGGGTCTTTGTGATATTTTGGGGTCTTTGGGTATTTGGGGGGTCCTTTGGGGTCCTTTGGGGTATTTTTGGGGTCCTTTGGGGTATTTTGGGGTCTTTGGGATATTTGGGGGGTCTTTGGGGTATTTTTGGGGTCCTTTGGGGTATTTGGGTTTTTTTGGGATATTTTGGGGGTCTTTGGGGACATTTGGGGGTTCTGGGGACATTTCGGGCTCCTTGGGGACATTCTTGGGGCTTTGGGGTCCCTTTGGGTCCCCTGGGGTCACTTTGGGGTCTTTGGGGACATTTTGGGCTGCTTGGGACATTTTGGGACATTTCTGGGTCTTTGGGGCCATTTTGGGGCTCATTTGGGCCCTTTTGGGTCATTCTTGGGTCTTTGGGGCCATTTTGGGGTCTTTGGGGTCATTTTTGGGCTCCTTGGGCCCCCTTTGGGTCATTTCTGGGGTCTTTGGGGAAATTTGGGGCTCATTAGGGCCATTTTGGGGTCATTTTGGGGCAATTTTTGGTCTCCTTGGGGCCCTTTGGGGGTCATTTCCGGGGTCTTTGGGGACATTTTGGGGCTCATTTGGGCCATTTTCGGGTCTTGGGGGTCATTTTTGGGCACCTTGGGCCGTTTTGGGGCAGTTTTGGGCTCATTTAGGACATTTTGGGTCATTTCTGGGGTATTTGGGGTCATTCTGGGGCTCCTTTGGGACATTTTGGGCTCATTTGGGATATTTCGGGTCATTTCTCAGGTCTTTGGGTCCATTTTGGGGCTCATTTGGGCCATTTTGGGGTGTTTGGGGACATCTTTGGGCTCCTGGGGCCCTTTGGGGTCATTTTGGGGGTCCTTCGGGACATTTTGGGGTCCTTGGGGACATTTTTGGTCATTTTGGGGTCTTTGGGGCCATTTTTGGGCTCCTTGGGGCCCTTTTGGGTCATTCCTGGGGTCTTTGGGGCCATTTTGGGGCTCATTTGGGCCATTTTGGGGCTTCTTGGGGCCATTTTGGGGGAATTTCTTGGTCTTTGAGCAGATTTTGGGTCCCTTGGGGCCATTTTGGGTCATTTCTGGGTTTTTTGGGTCCATTTTGGAGCCATTTGGGATATTTTGGGTCCGCTGGAGCCATTTTGGGGTCTTGGGGTGCATTTTGAGTCATTTCTGGGGTCTTTGGGGCCATTTTGGGGCCCATTTGGGCTATTTTGGGGCTTATTTGGGACATTTTGGGTCGTCCTGGGGTCTTTGGGCCATTTTGGGGCTCATTTGGGCCATTTTGGGATGTTGGGGGCCATTCTGGGTCATTCCTGGGGTCTGTGGGTCATTTTGGGGCTCATTTGGGACATTTTGGGGCTCATTTGGGACATTTCGGGTCATTCTTAGGGTCTTTGGGGCCGTTTGGGGGCTCATTTGGGCCATTTTGGGCCATTTTGGGTCATTTTGGGTCATTGCTGGGGTCTTTGGGGTCATTTTGGGGCTCATTTGGGCCCTTTTGGTGTCTTGGGGGCCATTTTTGGGCTCCTTGGGCCCCATTTGGGTCATTTCTGGGGTCTTTGGGGCCATTTTAGGGCCCATTTGGGCCATTTTGGGGCTCATTTGGGCCATTTCTGGGCTCTTTGAGGCCATTTTAGGGCCCATTTGGGCCATTTTGGGGCTCATTTGGGACATTTCGGGTCATTTTGGGGGCTCATTTGGGACATTCAGGGTCATTTCTGGGGTCTTTGTGCCATTTTGGGGCTCATTCGGGCCCTTTTGGGATCTTGGGGGCCATTTTGCGTCATTCCTGGGGTCTTTGGGCCATTTTGGGGCTCATTTGGGCCATTTTTTGGCTCCTTGGGCCCCTTCCATGGCAATTCTGGGGTCTTTGGGGTCATTTTGGGGCTCATTTAGCCATTTTGGGTCATTTTGGTCTCCTTGGGGCCATTTTGGGTCATTTTTGGGCTGCTTGGGGCCCTTTTGGGTCATTTCCGGGGTCTTTGGGGCCATTTGGGGGCTCATTTGGGCCATTTCTGGGTCTTGGGGGGCCATTTTAGGGTATTTGGGGCCATTTTGTGTCATTTTGGGGCTCATTTGGGCCGTTTTGGGGTCTTGGGGGTCGTTTTTGGTCTCCTTGGGCCCCTTTTGGGGTTATTTCCGGGGTCTTTGGGGCCATTTTGGGGCTCGTTTAGGACATTTTGGGTCATTTCTTGGGTCTTTGGGGCCATTTTGGGGCTCATTTGGGCCATTTTGGGGCTCATTTGGGCCATTTTGGGGTCTTGGGGGTCGTTTTTGGTCTCCTTGGGCCCCTTTTGGGGTTATTTCCGGGGTCTTTGGGGCCATTTTGGGGCTCATTTGGGCCATTTTGGGTCATTTGGGGGTCTTTGGGGCCATTTTGGGTCATTTCTGGGGTCTTTGGGGCCCTTTTGGGTCATTTCCGGGGTCTTTGGGGCCATTTTGGGGCCCATTTGGGACATTTCGGGTCATTTCTGGGCTCTTTGAGGCCATTTTAGGGCCCATTTGGGGCTCATTTTGGGGCCCATTTGGGACATTTTAGGGCTCATTTGGGACATTTAGGGTCATTTCTGGGGTCTTTGTGCCATTTTGGGGCTCATTTGGGGTAATTCTGGGGTCTTTGGGGCCCTTTTGGGGCTCATTTGGGCCCATTTTAGTGTCTTGGAGGTCATTTTGGGGCTCCTTGGGGCACTTTTGGGTCATTTCTGGGGTCTTTGGGGCCATTTTGGGTCGTTTTGGGGTCTTTGGGGCCATTTTGGGTCATTCCTGCCTCCTTGGGGCCATTTGGGGGCTCATTTGGGCCATTTCCGGGGTCTTTAGGGCCATTTGGGGGCTCATTTGGGATGTTTTGGGGCTCATTTGGGCCCATTTTGGGGCTTATTTGGGCCATTTTGGGTCATTTGTGTGGTCTTTGGGGCCATTTTGGGGTCTTGGGGGTCATTTTGGGGCTCCTTGGGCCCCTTTTGGGTCATTTCCGGGGTCTTTGGGGCCATTTTGGGGCCCATTTGGGACATTTCGGGTCATTTCTGGGCTCTTTGAGGCCATTTTAGGGCCCATTTGGGGCTCATTTTGGGGCTCATTTGGGACATTTAGGGTCATTTCCGGGGTCTTTGTGCCATTTTGGGGCTCATTTGGGCCCTTTTGGGATCTTGGGGGCCATTTTGCGTCATTCCTGGGGTCTTTGTGGTCATTTTGGGGCTCATTTGGGCCCTTTTGGGATCTTGGGGGCCATTTTGGGTCATTCCTGGGGTCTTTGGGGCCATTTTGGGGCTCATTTGGGCCATTTCTGGGCCCTTTTGGGCCATTTCTAGGTCTTTGGGGCCCTTTTGGGGCTCATTTGGGGCCATTTTGGGGTCTTTGGGGCCATTTTGGATTCATTTGGGCCATTTCCGGGGTCTTTAGGGCCATTTTTGGGGCTCATTTGGGATGTTTTGGGGCTCATTCGGGCCATTTTGGGTCCCATTTGGCCCCTTTTCGGGCTCCTCGTGGCCATTCTCTGTCCCCTCGGTGCCACCTCCCCGATGTCCCCGCAGGTCCCCCCGGGGGCTCCCCTGGCCTGTGACCGCGGTGGCACCTGGTTCCTGGCGGGACAGCGCCCTCGACGTCACCCTCGACGTCACCATCGACGTCACCATCAATGTCACCATCAATGTCACCGTTGACGTCACCGTCGGGGACGCGGGTGACGTTCACGGCCGCCGCCCCCCACGCGCGCTGGGTGGCCCGCGACGCCCGCGACGCCTTTTTCCTGGACCCCCCCGGTGACGATGGCCCCGATGGGGACATTGACGTCGACCCCGATGAGTTCGACCGATGGGTGGAGCGGGGACGAGGTGACGGTGGCCCCGTGTCCCCAGTGTCCCCAATGTCCCCATGAGGGTCCCCAGTGTCCCCAATGAGGGCCCCTGTGTCCCCATGAGGGTCCCCTTGTCCCCAATGAGGGTCCTGGTACCCCCAATGTCCCCATGAGGGTCCCCTTGTCCCCAGTGTCCCCATAGAAGGTCCTGGTGTCCCCATGTCCCCAGTGTCCCCAATGAGGGTCCCTGTGTCCCCAATGTCCCCATAGAAGGTCCTGGTGGCCCCAATGTCCCCATGAGGGTCCCCTTGTCCCCAATGTCCCCATAGAAGGTCCTGGTGCCCCCGATGTCCCCATGAGGGTCCCCTTGTCCCTGTGGCCCCACAGGGGGCCTGGTGGCCCCAATGTCCCCATAGAAGGTCCTGGTGTCCCCATGAGGGTCCCTGTGTCCCCAATGAGGGTCCCCTTGTCCCAATGTCCCCAATGAGGGTCCCTGTGTCCCCATGAGGGTCCCCTTGTCCCCAGTGTCCCCAATGAGGGTCCTGGTGGCCCCAGTGTCCCCATAGAAGGTCCTGCTGTCCCCATGAGGGTCCCTGCTGTGTCCCCAATGAGGGTCCCCTTGTCCCCAATGTCCCCAATGAGGGTCCCTGTGTCCCCATGAGGGTCCCCTTGTCCCCAGTGTCCCCATAGAAGGTCCTGGTGGCCCCAATGTCCCCATAGAAGGTCCTGGCGGCCCCATGAGGGTCCCTGTGGCCCCAATGAGGGTCCTGGTGTCCCCAATGTCCCCAATGAGGGTCCCTGTGTCCCCATGAGGGTCCCCTTGTCCCCAGTGTCCCCATAGAAGGTCCTGGTGGCCCCAATGTCCCCATAGAAGGTCCTGGTGGCCCCATGAGGGTCCCTGTGGCCCCAATGAGGGTCCCTGTGTCCCCATGAGGGTCCCCTTGTCCCTAGTGTCCCCATAGAAGGTCCTGGTGTCCCCATGTCCCCTGTGTCCCCAATGGGGGTCCCTGTGTCCCCATGAGGGTCCTTGTGTCCCTAATGTCACCAAGGAGGGTCCCTGTGGCCCCAAGGAGGGTCCCCTTGTCCCCTGTGGCCCCAATGAGGGTCCTGGTGGCCCCAATGTCCCCATAGAAGGTCCTGCTGTCCCCATGAGGGTCCCTGTGTCCCCAATGAGGGTCCCCTTGTCCCCAATGTCCCCAATGAGGGTCCCTGTGTCCCCAATGAGGGTCCCCTTGTCCCCTGTGGCCCCAATTAGGGTCCTGGTGGCCCCAATGTCCCCATAGAAGGTCCTGGTGGCCCCATGAGGGTCCCTAGTGTCCCCATAGAAGGTCCTGGTGGCCCCAATGTCCCCATAGAAGGTCCTGGTGTCCCCATGAGGGTCCCCGTGTCCCCAATGAGGGTCCTGGTGGCCCCAATGTCCCCATAGAAGGTCCTGGTGGCCCCATGAGGGTCCCTGTGGCCCCAATGAGGGTCCTGGTGCCCCCAATGTCCCCATGAGGGTCCCTGTGTCCCCATGAGGGTCCCCTTGTCCCCAGTGTCCCCATAGAAGGTCCTGGTGTCCCCATGTCCCCAGTGTCCCCAATGAGGGTCCCTGTGTCCCCAGTGTCCCCATAGAAGGTCCTGGTGGCCCCAATGTCCCCATGAGGGTCCCCATGTCCCCAGTGAGGGTCCTGGTGTCCCTAATGTCCCCAACGAGGGTCTCGGTGTCCCCATGTCCCCAATGTCCCCAATGAGGGTCCCTGTGTCCCCAATGAGGGTCCTGGTGGCCTCAGTGTCCCTAATGAGGGTCCCCTTGTCCCCAGTGTCCCCATAGAAGGTCCTGGTGGCCCCAATGTCCCCATGAGGGCCCCTGTGTCCCCAATGAGGGTCTCGGTGCCCCCATGTCCCCAATGAGGGTCCCTGTGTCCCCAATGTCCCCATAGAAGGTCCTGGTGTCCCCATGACGGTCCTAGTGGCCCCAATGAGGGTCCCTGTGTCCCCATGTCCCCATGAGGGTCCCCATGTCCCCAGTGTCCCCATAGAAGGTCCTGGTGTCCCCAATGTCCCCCATGAGGGTCCCCGTGTCCCCAGTGAGGGTCCCTGTGTCCCCATGAGGGTCCTCTTGTCCCCTGTGTCCCCAGTGAGGGTCCTGGTGGCCCCAATGTCCCCAATGTCCCCATGAGGGTCCCCATGTCCCCAATGAGAGTCCCCATGTCCCCAATGAGGGTCCCTGTGTCCCCAATGAGGGTCCCAGTGTCCCCAATGTCCCCATAGAAGGTCCTGGTGTCCCCATGTCCCCAATGAGGGTCCCCTTGTCCCCAGTGTCCCCATAGAAGGTCTTGGTGTCCCCATGTCCCCATGAGGGTCCCTGTGTCCCCAATGAGAGTCCCAGTGTCCCCAATGTCCCCATGAGGGACCTGGTGGCCCCAATGAGGGTCCTGGTGCCCCCCATATCCCCATAGAAGGTCCTGGTGTCCCCATGTCCCCAGTGTCCCCAATGAGGGTCCCTGTGTCCCCAATGTCCCCATGAGGTTCCTGGTGCCCCAATGAGGGTCCCTGTGTCCCCATGAGGGTCTCGATGGCCCCAATGAGGGTCCTGGTGGCCCCATGAGGGTCCTGGTGGCCCCAATGTCCCCATAGAAGGTCCCGGTGGCCCCCTTGTCCCCAAGGAGGGTCCTGGTGTCCCCATGTCCCCATTGTCCCCAATGAGGGTCCTGGTGTCCCCAATGTCCCCATAGAAGGTCCCAGTGGCCCCATTGTCCCCAATGTCCCCATAGAAGGTCCCGGTGGCCCCATTGTCCCCGCGAGGCTCCCGGTGTCCCCAAGGTCCCCATTGACGTCCCCAATGTCCCCCCAGGTCCTGCTGGCCCCACAGAAGCTTCGGGGCTCCGCGACGCCGCCGATGTCCCCACGGGGGACCCGGGTGTCCCCGCAGAGGACACCGGTGTCCCCAACGTCCCCAACGTCCCCACGGAGCCTCCCGGTGTCCCCAATGTCCCCATGGGGGTCCCCAATGTCCCCAATGTCCCCATGGAGCCTCCTGATGTCCCCAATGTCCCCAATGGGATCCCTGATGTCCCCAATGTCCCCAATGTCCCCATGGAGCCTCCTGGTGTCCCTGATGTCCCCAGTGTCCCCATGGGGGGTCCCAATGTCCCCAGTGTCCCCATTGGGGGTCCTGATGTCCCCAATGTCCCCACGGAGCCTCCTGGTGTCCCTGGTGTCCCCAATGTCCCCATGGAGGGTCCTGATGTCCCCAGGGTCCCCAATGTCCCCATGGGGATCCCTGATGTCCCCAATGTCCCCAATGTCCCCATGGAGGGTCCTGGTGTCCCTGGTGTCCCCAATGTCCCCATGGGGATCCCTGATGTCCCCAATGTCCCCAATGTCCCCATGGAGGGTCCTGATGTCCCCAGGGTCCCCAATGTCCCCATGGGGGTCCCCAATGTCCCCAGTGTCCCCATTGGGGGTCCTGATGTCCCCAATGTCCCCATGGAGCCTCCTGGTGTCCCTGATGTCCCCAATGTCCCCATGGAGGATCCCAATGTCCCCATGGAGCCTCCTGATGTCCCCAGGGTCCCCAATGTCCCCATGGGGGTCCCTGATGTCCCCAATGTCCCCACGGGGGGTCCTGATGTCCCCAATGTCCCCAATGTCCCCATGGAGCCTCCTGGCGTCCCTGATGTCCCCAATGTCCCCACGGAGCCTCCTGGTGTCCCCAATGTCCCCAATGTCCCCATAGGGGTCCCCAATGTCCCCATTGAGGACCCCGGTGTCCCCAACCCTGCCTGACGAGGCTCCATTTTGGGGCAAAAACCCCGGATTTGGGGACCCAAAAGCCTAGGAATTCCCCCCAAAACAGCCGCTCGCCCCCCACCCCCCCAAAAACCTGCAATTTCCCCCCCAAAATCCCCCCATTTCCCCCAAATCCCCCCATTTCCCCCCATTCCCCCCTCAAACCTGTTGCCCCCAAAACCCCAATTTTTTGCCCTAAAAATTCCCCCAAATCGCCAAAATTTGCCCCAAAACCCTGCTCTCCCGCCCCCAAAATCCCGCTATTTCACCCCAAAAAACTGCCATCCCCCCACTTCCTGCTCCCCAAATCCCTATTTTTCACCCCAAAATCCCCTTTTTTGCCTCCAAATCCCTGTTTTTCACCCCAAATTACCCATTTTCCACCCCCAAATTCCCGTTTTTGGCCCCAAAATCCCCATTTTCCGCTTCCAAATCCGCATTTTGAGTCCCAAATTCCCGGTTTTCGCCCCCAAAACCTTTCCCAGAAGGGGCGGGGCTTCGCTCCGGGCCCCGCCCCCGGTGACGTCACGCGCGAATAAAGACCCCCGCTTGAGACCCGCCGCTTCCGCCTCTCTTTGTCCCCGCGATGACGTCGCGCCGCCCTCGGCCAATCAGCGCGCGGGGAGAGGGGAGGGCGGGGCCGCTTTCTCGGAAGGGGGAGAGGGAGGGATTTCCGGTTCCCGTCGCGTCACTTCCGGCTCGGGCGGCGGCGGCGGCGGGAGGTGAGAGCGGCCCCGGGATCCCCCCCCCCTCCCCGCGCGCGGTCTCCATGGCAACCGCCCCCCCGCGTCTCCCCGGCAACCGCCCCCTCCCCGCGCGTCGCCCTGGCAACGGCGGGGGGGGGGCGGGGGCTCCGCGCGCCGCCCCGGGAACTGCTCCCCCCTCCCTCCCCGGGCGTCGCCCCGGCAACAGCGGGGGGGGCGGGGGCTCCGCGCGTCGCCCCGGCAACCACCCCCCCCCCCCCGCGCGCGTCGCCCCGGTAACCGGCACCTCCCCCCCCCCGCGTCGCCCTGGCAACCGCCCCCCCCCGCGTGTCACACTGGCGACCGCGCCCACCCGCGTTGCCCCGGCAACCGCCCCCCTCCCCGCACCCCCCTCCCCAACCGGCCCCCCCCCCCCGCGTCACCGTGGCAACCGGCCCCCCCCCCCCGCGCGTTGCCTCCTCCCCTCCCCGGGCCCCCCCCGCAACCGCCCCCCCCCCCGCGCGTTGCCCCGGCAACCGCCCCCCCCGCGCGTCACCGTGGAAACCGCCCCCCCCTCCTCGCCCCGGCAACCGGCACCCCCCCCCCGCGTCGTCCTGGCAACCGCCCCCCCCGCGCGTTGCCCTGGCAACCGCCCCCTCCCCGCGCCCCCCGCAAGCGCCCCCCCCACGCGTCACCGTGGCAACCGCCCCCTCCCCGCTCGTTGCCCCGACAACCGCCCCCTCCCCTCCCCAACTGGCCCCGCCCCCGTGCGTCACCCTGGCAACAGCGGGGGGGGGCGGGGGGCTCCACTCGTCACCATGGAGACGGCGCCGCGTGGCGGGGGGGGGGACTGGGACTCCCAGGTCCCCCCTATGACGTCACCCCCCCCCATATGACGTCACCCCTCGGCAGCCATGACGTCGCCGGAGGAGGAGGAGGGGGCGGGGCCCGGCGGGCGGCGGGGGCGGGGCCCCCTGGCGCTGCTCCGCGCCCGGGCGCTCGACGTCACCTTCGACGACGTCGGCGACGACTACGAGGTCATCGAGACCATCGGGACGGGGGCCTACGGGGTGGTCAGCTCCGCGCGGCGCCGCGACACCGGTGAGCGGGGCAGGGGGTGGGGGGGGCCGGGGGCCTGGGACCCCTTTTGGGGTGTCGTGGACGCCTGGGTTCAATCTGGGCTCTCCCGGACGCCTGGGCCCTTTTTTGGGGTCACCCGGACGCCTGGGTCCAAATTGGGGTCACCCGGACGCCTGGGCCCCCTTTTGGGTGTCCCGAATGACTGGGTCCAAATTGGGGTCACCCGGACACCTGGGTCCAAATTGGGGTGTCCCGGACGCCTGGGCCCTTTTTTGGGGTCACCCGGACGCCTGGGCCCTTTTTTGGGGTGTCCCGGACACCTGGGTTCAATTTGGGCTCTCCCGGACGCCTGGGCCCCTTTTGGGGTCACCCAGACGCCTGGGTCCAAATTGGGGTGTCCCGGACGCCTGGGTTCAATTTGGGGTCCCCCGGACGCCTGGGCCCTTTCTGGGGTGTCCTGGATGACTGGGTCCCTTTTGGGGTCACCCGGACACCTGGGTCCAAATTGGGGTGTTCCGGACGCCTGGGCCCTTTTTTGGGGTCACCCGGACGCCTGGGCCCCTTTTTGGGTGACCCGGACGCCTGGGTTCAATTTGGGGTCACCCAGACGCCTGGGCCCCTTTTGGGGTCCCCCGGACGCCTGGGTCCAAATTGGGGTCACCCGGACACCTGGGCCCCTTTTTGGGTGTCCCGGACACCTGGGTCCTTTTGGGGGGTGTCCCGGACGCCTGGGCCCCTTTTGGGGTCACTCGGACACCTGGGTCCAAATTGGGGTCACCCGGACACCTGGGCCCCTTTTTGGGGTCCCCCGGACGCCTGGGTCCAAATTGGGGTCACCCGGACGCCTGGGCCCCTTGGGGGGGACATTGGGGTCACCCGGACGCCTGGGCCCCCTTTTGGGTGTCCCAGACGCCTGGGCCCCTCTTTGGGGTGTCTTGGATGACTGGGTCCAAATTGGGGTCCCCTGGACACCTGGGTCCAAATTGGGGTCTCCCGGACACCTGGGCCCCTTTTTGGGGTCACCTGGATACCTGGGTTCAATTTGGGGTCACCCGGACGCCTGGGCCCCTTTTTGGGTGTCCCGGACGCCTGGGCCCCTTTTGGGGTCACCCAGACGCCTGGGTCCAAATTGGGGTCCCCTGGACACCTGGGTCCAAATTGGGGTCCCCCGGACGCCTGGGCCCCTTGGGAGGGTCTCTCGGACACCCGGGGCCTTTTGGGGGGTCCCCCGGCCGCCGGGGCCCCTCCCACGCCCCTAACCCCGCCCCCTTGCCGCGGTGGGCGTGGCCAGGCCAGGCCGTGGCCATCAAGAAGATCCCGGACGCCTTCGACGTGGTGACGACGGCCAAGCGGACCCTGCGCGAGCTCAAGATCCTGCTGCACTTCAAGCATGACAACATCGTGGCCGTGCGCGACATCCTGCGCCCGCCCGCGCCCGACGGCGCCTTCCGCTCCGTGTGCGCTTTGGGGTGATTTGGGGCGTTTTTGGGGTTTTTTTTGGCGTTTTTTGGGTGTTTTTTGGGTGTTTTTCGTATGTTTTTTGACGTTTTTACGGCATTTTTTCGGGTGTTTTCGTGCCGTACTTGAAGCACGACAACGTCGTGGCCGTGCGCGACATCCCGCGGCCGACGGCGCCTTCTGCTCCCTGTGAGTTTTTGAGCATTTTTGGGCGATTTGGGGCGTTTTTGGGTGTTTTTTTTGGCATTTTTTCTGTTCTTTTGGCGTTTTTTGGGTGTTTTGGAGTCAATTTGGGGTGTTTTGGTGGTCTCCTTCAAGCACGACAACATCGTGGCCGTGCGGGACCTGCTGCGCCCGCCCGCGCCCGACGGCGCCTTCCGCTCCGTGTGCGGTTTGGGGTGATTTGGGGCTTTTTTTGGTCTTTTTTTGGCGTTTTTGGGGTGTTTTTTGGGCGTTTTGGGGGCGTTTTTCGCATGTTTTTTGATGTTTTTACGGCATTTTTTAGGGTGTTTTCGTGCTGCCCTTCAAGCACGACAACATCGTGGCCGTGCGTGACATCCCGCGCCCGACGGCGCCTTCCGCTCCGTGTGCGGTTTGGGGTGATTTGGGGCGTTTTTGGGTGTTTTTTTGGCGTTTTTAGGTGTGTTTGAGCGTTTTTTGGTGTTTTGGGGCGTTTTTGGGCGTTTTTGGGGCTTTTTTTGACGTTTCTTGGGTGTTTTTTGGGCGTTCTGGGGTGTTTTCCTGCTGCACTTCAAGCACGACAACATCGTGGCCGTGCGCGACATCCTGCGCCCGCCCGCGCCCGACGGCGCCTTCCGCTCCGTGTGCGGTTTGGGGTGATTTGGGGCGTTTTTGGGTTTTTTTTTGGCGTTTTTGGGGCGTTTTTCGGGCGTTTTTTGGGTGTTTTTCGCATGTTTTTTGACGTTTTTACGGCATTTTTTTGGGTGTTTTCGTGCCGTACTTGAAGCACGACAACGTCGTGGCCGTGCGCGACATTCTGCAGCCGACAGCCCCTTCTGCTCCCTGTGAGTTTTTGAGCATTTTTGGGCGATTTGGGGCGTTTTTTGGTGTTTTTTTTGGCATTTTTTCTGTTCTTTTGGCGTTTTTTGGGTGTTTTGGAGTCGATTTGGGGTGTTTTGGTGGTCTCCTTCAAGCACGACAACATCGTGGCCGTGCGCGACATCCTGCGCCCGCCCGCGCCCGACGGCGCCTTCCGCTCCGTGTGCGTGTTTTGGGGTGATTTGGGGCGTTTTTTGGGGTTTTTTTGGCGTTTTTGGGGTGTTTTTTGGGTGTTTTTCACATGTTTTTTGATGTTTTTACGGCATTTTTTCGGGTGTTTTCGTGCTGCATTTCAAGCACGACAACATCGTGGCCGTGCGCGACATCCCGCGCCCGATGGCGCCTTCCACTCCATGTGCATTTTTTGAGCGTTTTTGAGCGTTTTTGGGCGTTTTTGGGCGTTTTTTGCATATCTTTGGCTTTTTTTGCATTTTTGGGCGTTTTTGGGGCGTTTTTTGGGTGTTTTTTGACTTTTTTGGGCGTTTTTGAAGTGTTTTCGTGCCGTACTTCAAGCACAACATCGTGGCCGTGCGCGACATCCCGCGCCCGACGGCGCCTTCCGCTCCGTGTGCGTTTTGGGGGCATTTTTTAGCCTTTTTAGGTGTTTTTGAGCGTTTTGGGGCGTTTTGGGGTGTTTTTGGGCGTTTTTGGGGTTTTGACGTTTCTTGGGTGTTTTTTGGGCGTTCTGGGGTGTTTTCCTGCTGCACTTCAAGCACGACAACATCGTGGCCATGCGCGACATCCTGCGCCCACCCGCGCCCGATGGCGCCTTCCGCTCCGTGTGCGTTTTCTGAGCATTTTTTAGCGTTTTTGGGTTTTTTTTGGCCTTTTTTGGGCATTTTTTGGGCGTTTTTTGGGTGTTTTTCGCATGTTTTTTGGCGATTTTACGGCATTTTTTCGGGTGTTTTCGTGCTGTACTTGAAGCACGACAACATCGTGGCCGTGCGCGACATCCCGCGGCCGACGGTGCCTTCCGCTCCGTGTGCGTTTTGGGTGTTTTTAGGTGTGTTTGAGCGTTTTTTGGTGTTTTGGGGCGTTTTTTGGGGTGTTTTTTGACGTTTTTAAGGCGTTTTTGGGTGTTTTTGTGCTGCACTTCAAGCACGACAACATCGTGGCCGTGCGCGACATCCTGCGCCCGCCCGCGCCCGACGGCGCCTTCCGCTCCGTGTGCGGTTTGGGGTGATTTTGGGCGTTTTTGGGTGCTTTTTGGGTGTTCTTTGGGCGTTTTGGGGGTGTTTTGGGGGCGTTTTGGGGCGGTTTTGGGGTGTTTTTTGGTGGTGGCTCAACCCAACCCAACCCTCCACCCATCCCAACCCAACCCAATGCTCAACCCAACCCAACACTCAACCCAACCCAACCCCAACGCTCAACCCAACCCAACCCCAATGCTCAACCTGATGCAACACTCAACCCAACCCAACGCTCAACTCAACCCCAATCCAACCCAACACTCAACCCAACCCAACACCCAACCCAACCCCAACGCTCAACACAACACAACACTCAACCCAACCACAATCCTAATGGTCAATCAACCCAATGGTCAACACAAGCCAATGCTCAACCCAACCTAAAACCATCACTCAACCCAACCCCAACCCAACGCAAACCCAACCCAACCACAACCCCAATGCCCAACCCAACCCAATAGTCAACCCAACCTCAACCCAACCCAACGCTCAACCCAACCCAACGCTCGACCCAACCTAAAACCAACACCTAACCCAACCCCAACTCAACATAACACTCAACCCAACCCAACGCTCAACCCAATCCCAACCCAACGCTCAACCCAACCCAACGCTCAACCCAATCACAACCCCAGTGCCCAACCCAATCCAACACTCAACCCAACCCAACGCTCAATGCAACCCAACCCTCAACCCAATCCAACCCAATGCTCAACCCAACACTCAACCCAATCCCAACCCAACGCTCAACCCAACCCAACGCTCAACCCAACCTAAAACCAACGCTCAACCCAACCCAACACTTAACCCAAACACAACCCAACGCTCAACTCAACCCAACCCAACACTCAACCCAACCCAACACCTAACCCAACCCCAACGCAACCCAACGCTCAACCCAACTCAACCCAACTCGATGCTCAACCCAACCCAAACCCAACCCAACGTCCAACCCAACCCAACGCTCAACCCAACCCAACGCTCAACCCAACCCAACGCTCAACCCAACCCTACACTCAACCCAACGTCCAACCCAACCCAACGCTCAACCCAACCCAACGCTCAACCCAACCCTACACTCAACCCAACGCTCAACCCAACCCAACGCTCAACCCAACCCAATGCTCAATCCAACCCAACGCTCAACCCAACCCTACACTCAACCCAACCCAACCTCAACCCAACCCAACCCTCAACCCAACCTCAACCCAACCCAACGCTCAACCCAACCCAACCTCAACCCAACCTCAACCCAACCCAACGCTCAACCCAACCCAACGCTCAACCCAACCCTACACTCAACCCAACCCAAACCCAACCCAACGCTCAACCCAACCCAACGCTCAACCCAACCCAATGCTCAATCCAACCACAACCCCAATGCTCAACACAACCCAATAGTCAACCCAACCCAACGCTCAACCCAATCCAACGCTCAACCCAACCTAAAACCATCATTCAACCCAACCCTACACTCAACCCAACACTCAACCCAACGCAATGCTTAACCCAATCTAAAACCATCACTCAACCCAACCCCAACATAACCCAACGCTCAACCCAACTTAAAACCAACACTTAACCCAATCTCAACGCAACCCAACGCTCAACCCAACTCAACCCACCCCAATGCTCAACCCAACACTCAACCCAACCCAACGCTCAACCCAACCACAACCCCAATGTTCAACCCAATGCAACACTCAACCCAACCCTACACTTAACCCAACCCAAACCCAACCCAACCACAACCCCAATGCCCAACCCAACCCAATAGTCAACTCAACCTCAACCTAACCGAACCTCAACCCAGCCCAACACTCAACCCAACCTAAAACCAACACTTAACCCAACCCCAACCCAACCCAACGCTCAACCCAACTCAACGCTCAACCCAACCCAACGCTCAACCCAACCACAACCCCAATGTTCAACCCAATGCAACACTCAACCCAAACCCAACGCTCAACGCAACCCAACTCTCAACCCAATCCAACCCAATGCTCAATCCAACGCTCAACCCAACCCCAACCCAACCTAAAACCATCATTCAACCCAGCCCTACACTCAACCCAACCTCAACCCAACCCAATGCTCAACCCAACCACAACCCCAATGCCCAACCCAACCCAGTAGTCAACCCAACCTCAACCCAACCCCACGCTCAACCCAACCACAACCCCAATGTTCAACCCAATGCAACACTCAACCCAAACCCAACGCTCAATCCAATCCAACCCAATGCTCAACCCAACACTCAACCCAACCCCAACCCAACGCTCAACCCAACCCAACGCTCAACCCAACCTAAAACCATCATTCAACCGAACCGTACACTCAACCCAACCTCAACCCAACCCAATGCTCAACCCAACTCAACCCAACCCAATGCTCAACCCAACACAACCCCAATGCTCAACCCAACCGAACACTCAACCCAACCGAACACTCAACCCAACCCAATGCTCAACCCAACACAACCCCAATGCTCAACCTAACCGAACGCTCAACCCAACCCAACACTCAACCCAACCCAACGCTCAACCCAACCCAATGCTCAACCCAACCACAATCCCAATGATCAACCCAACCCAACACTCAACCCAACCCAATGCTCAACCCAACCACAACCCCAATGCTCAACCCAACCCAATAGTCAACCCAACCTCAACCCAACCCAACGCTCAACCCAACCTAAAACCAACACTTAACCCAACCCCAACTCAACGTAACACTCAACCCAAACCCAACGCTCAATCCAATCCAACCCAATGCTCAACCCAACACTCAACCCAACCTAAAACCATCATTCAACCCAGCCCTACACTCAACCCAACGTCAACCCAACCCAACGCTCAACCCAACTCAACCCAACCCAATGCTCAACCCAACCCAACCCCAATGCTCAACCCAACCGAACACTCAACCCAACCCAACACTCAACCCAACCCAATGCTCAACCCAACCCAATGCTCAACCCAACCCAACCTCAACCCAATGCAACACTCAACCCAACCCAACCCTCAGCCCAACCCAACCTTAACCCAACCCAACGCTCAACCCAACCCAACCCTCAACCCAACCCAACGCTCAACCCAACCCAACGCTCAACCCAACCCAACGCTCAACCCAACCCAACACTCAACCCAACCCAACCACAACCCCAATGCCCAACCCAATGCAAAGCTCAACCCAACCCAACCTCAACCCAACCCAACGCTCAACCCACCCCATCGCTCACCGCGCTCTCCTCTCCCCGCAGCTACGTGGTCCTGGACCTCATGGAGAGCGACCTGCACCAGATCATCCACTCCCCGCAGCCGCTCACGCTGGAGCACGTCCGCTACTTCCTGTACCAGCTCCTCCGCGGCCTCAAGTACATCCACTCGGCCAACGTCCTCCACCGCGACCTCAAGCCCAGCAACCTGCTGGTCAACGAGAACTGCGAGCTCAAGATCGGCGACTTCGGCATGGCGCGCGGCCTGGGCGCCGAGCCGCGCCACGCCAAGGCCTTCCTCACCGAGTACGTGGCCACGCGCTGGTACCGCGCGCCCGAGCTGCTGCTGTCGCTGCACGGCTACACGCGCGCCATCGACATGTGGTCGGTGGGCTGCATCTTCGCCGAGATGCTCGCGCGGCGCCAGCTCTTCCCCGGCCGCAACTACGTGCACCAGCTGCAGCTCATCATGGCCGTGCTGGGCACGCCGCCCGCCGCCGTGGCCGCCGCCATCGGCGCCGAGCGCGTCCGCGCCTACGTGCAGAGCCTCCCGCCGCGGCCGCCGGTGCCCTGGGAGAGCCTCTTCGGCGGCGCCGAGCCGGCCGCGTTGGCCCTGTTGGGCCGGATGCTGCGGTTCGACCCGCGCGAGCGCCTGGGGGTGGCCGAGGCCCTCGGCCACCCCTTCTTGGCCAAGTACCACGACCCCGAGGACGAGCCCGAGTGCGTGCCGGCCTTCGACTTCGCCTTCGAGCGCCGCGCGCTCACCAAGGAGGACATCAAGGCGGCCATCGTGGCCGAGATCGCCGCCTTCCACGCGCGCCGCGACGGCATCCGCCGCCGCATCGCCCTGGCGCCCGCCCAGCGCCCGCCCAGCGACGCCCCGGGCACCATCAATGGCCCCCAACTCAACGTGGATGGGTCTCAAGTCAACTTCAATGGGGCCCAGGTCAACATGGATGGGTCTCAAGTCAATTTTGGTGGGGCGCAGGTCAACGTGGATGGGTCTCAAGTCAACTTCAATGGGGCACAAGTCAACGCCGATGGGTCCCGGGTCAACTTCAATGGGTTACAACTCAAGACTGATGGTTCCCAACTCAACTTCAGTGGGGCCCAGGTCAACGTCGATGGGTCTCAAGTCAACTTCAATGGGGCACAAGTCAACGCCGATGGGTCCCGGGTCAACTTCAGTGGGTCGCAAGTCAAGACTGATGGTTCCCAACTCAACTTCAATGGGTCTCAAGTCAACGTTGACGGCGCCCGAGTCGACTTTGGTGGCGCCCGCGTCAACCTTGATGGTTCCCAGGTCAACGTTGAGGGCCCCATGGCCAACCGGGACGGCCCCAGGGTCAACGCCGATGGCTCCGTGGTCAACGTGGACGGATCTCGGGTCAACGCGGTCAACAACGCCAATGGGGGCAACGCGACCTTGGCCAACGCAACCATGGCCAACGCGACCATGGCCAACGCGACCATGGCCAACGCAACGATGGCCAACGCGACCTTGGCCAACGTCGACCTGGCCTTGACCAACACGGTCCTGGCCAACGCGGTGCTGGCCATGGGCGGGGCCTGCGGCGACGTGGACATGGCCAGCCCCGCCCCCGGCCCCGCCCCCGGCGACTGCCCAATGGCGTCGCCCCGCGTGAAGGCGGAGCCGCCGCCCCCCGCCCGCCGCGACGGCGCCATCTCGGCCGACACCAAGGCCGCCCTCAAGGCGGCGCTGCTCAAGTCGGCGCTCCGGGGGCGGGGCCGAGGTGGGCGGGGCCAGGAGGGCGGGGGTGGGCGGGGCCCCATGGGGGGCGGTGACACCCAGACGCCGGGGCCCCTTGTGGTGACACCCGGATGCCTGGGCCCGTTGTGGGTGACACCCGGACGCCGGGGGTGGGTGACACCCGGACGTGGGTGACACCCGGACGCCTGGGCCCCTTGGTGACACCCGGATGCCCGAGCCCCTCGTGGTGACACTCGGACACCTGGGTCCCTTGTGGTGACACCCGGACGCCAGGGCCCCTTGTGGTGACACCCGGACACCGGGGCCCCATGGGGGGCGGTGACACCCGGACGCCGGGGCCCCTTGTGGTGACACCCGGACGCCGGGGCCCTTTGTGGTGACACCCGGACGCCAGGGCCCCTTTGGGTGACACCCGGACACCCGGGCCCCTTATGGGTGACACCCGGACGCCGGGGGTGGATGACACCCGGACGCCTGGGCCCCTCGTGGGTGACACCCGGACGCCGGGGCCCCTCGTGGTGACACCTGGACACCCGGGCCCCTTGTGGGTGACACTTGGACACCTGGGCCCCTCGTGGGTGACACCCGGACGCCGGGGCCCCTTATGGGTGACACCCGGACGCCGGGGCCCTCGGTGACACCCGGACGCCGAGGCCCCTTGGTGACACCTGGACGCCGGGGGTGGGTGACACCCGGACGCCTGGGCCCCTTATGGGTGACACCCGGACACCGGGGCCCTCCATGGGTGACACCCGGGCCCCTTGTGGTGACACCCGGACGCCGGGGCCCTTGTGGTGACACCCGGACGCCAGGGCCCCTTTGGGTGACATCCGGACGCCGGGGCCCCTTATGGTGACACCTGGACGCCGGGTCCCTTGTGGGTGACACCCGGACGCCTGGGCCCCTCGTGGGAGGTGGGTGACACCTGGACCCCTTATGGGTGACACCTGGATGCCAGGGCCCCTTTGGGTGACACCCGGACGCCGGGGCCCCCTCTGACCTCCCTTCCTCTCCCCCCACAGAGGCTCCGTGTGGGGCGGCCCCGGGGCCGGCGGAGGCGGCGGCCGCCCCCGAGGGCCGTCGGGCGGTGACGGCGGCCGAGCGGCAGCGCGAGCGGGAGGAGAAGCGGCGGCGGCGGCAGGAGCGGGCGCGCGAGCGCGAGCGGCGCCAGCGCCGGGAGCCCCGGGGCCGCGGGGAGGCCCTGCGGGGGCTCCCGCTCAGCGACGACGACCGCAACCTGCTGGAGCGGTGGACGCGGATGCTGCGCGGCGCCAACGGGAGCAACGGGGGCAACGGGGGCAACGGGAGCAACGGGGTCAACGGGAACAACCTGGTCAACGGGACCAACCTGGTCAACGTGGTCAATGGGACCAGCGCGACCAACCTGGTCAACGGGACCAACGTGGTCAACGGGAACAACCTGGTCAATGGGACCAACCTGGTCAACGTGGTCAACGGGAACAACCTGGTCAACGTGGTCAATGGGACCAGCGCAACCAACCTGGTCAACGGGACCAACCTGGTCAACGTGGTCAATGGGACCAACGTGGTCAACGGGACCAACCTGGTCAACAGGACCAACGTGGTCAATGTGGTCAGTGGGACCAGCGGGACCAACCTGGTCAATGGGACCAACCTGGTCAACGTGGTCAGTGGGACCAGCGGGACCAACGTGGTCAATGGGACCAACCTGGTCAATGGGACCAACCTGGTCAATGAGACCAACGTGGTCAGCGGGACCAACCTGGTCAACGTGGTCAACGGGAACAACCTGGTCAATGTGGTCAATGGGACCAACGTGGTCAACAGGACCAACGTGGTCAACGTGGTCAATGGGACCAGCGGGACCAACGTGGTCAGCGGGACTAACCTGGTCAACGGGACCAACCTGGTCAACATGGTCAATGGGACCAGCGTGGCCAATGGGAGCAACATGGTCAATGGCACCAACGTGGTCAACATGGTCAACGTGGCCAATGTGGCTACGAACATGACCAACCTGGTGGCCACCGGGTCCAGTCTAGTCAATGCGGCCGCCAATGGCACCAGTGTGGCCACTGCGGCCAACATGGTGGCCGGCATGAGCAACATGGCAACCAACACGGCCAACGTGGCCACCAACATGGTCAATGTGACTAACATGAGCAACATGGCAACTAGTGTGACCAGCGTGACGAACATGGCCAATGTGGCAACCAACGTGAGCAACATGGCCACCAACATGGGTAATGTGGCCAACATGACGACCAGTGTGGCCAACATGACCAACGCGAGCGACGTGGCGACTAACATGGCCAAGGCGACCAACGTGGCCACCAATCTGACCAGCATGACCAACACGGGCAACACGGCCACGAAAGTGACCAACGTGGCCAACATGGCGACCGATGTAGCCAACACGACCAACGTGGCCAAGGCGGCCAACGTGGCCACCAGCGAAACCAACGTGGTCACCAATGTGGCCAACGTGGCCAACATGGTCAACATGATCAACGTGGCCACCAACGCGGCTACCGACGTGGCCAATGTGGTCAATGCGGCCACCAACGTGGCCAACATGGTCAACATGATCAACGCGGCCAACGTGGCCACCAACGCGGCCACCGATGTGACCAACACGGCCAACGTGGTCAACATGATCAACGTAGCCAACGTGGCCACCAACGTGGCCACCAGTGTGGCCAATGTGACCAACGCGGCCAACGCGGCCACCGACGCGCCCAACGTGGCCACCGTGGGCAGCGGCGCCCCCATGGGCTGGGCCAGCGACGACGTCCCCGACGTGGCCACCGTGACCCAGCAGCTCTCCAGGTCGCAGGTGAGAGACGCCGGGAAGGGCCCAGGAGTCCGGGAAGGGGCCCAGGAGTCCGAGAAGGGCCCAGGAGTCCGGGAAGGGCCCAGGAATCCGGGAAGGGCCCAGGAGTCCGGGAAGGGTCCAGGAATCCGGGAAGGGGCCCAGGAGTTCGGGAAGGGGCCCAGCAATCCGGGAAGGGGCCCAGGCGTCCGGGAAGGGGCCCAGGAGTCCGGGAAGGGCCCAGGAATCCGGGAAGGGGCCCAGGTGTCCGGGAAGGGCCCAGGTGTCCGGGAAGGGGCCCCGGCGTCCGGGTTTTCCGGCGCTGACGCCCCCCGCGCAGGTGGAGGATCCGCTGCCCCCCGTGTTCTCCGGGACCCCCAAGGGCAGCGGCGCCGGTTACGGCGTCGGCTTCGACCTCGAGGAATTCCTGAGCCAGTCGCTGGACATGGAGGCGCCCGACGGGTGAGCGGGGACCGGGAAGGGGCCGGGAATCTGGGAAAGGTCTTGGGAATCTGGGAAGGATCCGGGAGTCTGGGAAAGGGCCCGGGAGATTGGGAAAGGTCTTGGGAATCTGGGAAGGATCCGGGAATCTGGGAAAGGGCCCGGGAGCGCGAGAATGGGGTCCCGGCATCCAGGAAAAGGGCCCAGGCGTCCGGGAAGGGTCTGGGAATCTGGGAAGGATCCAGGAATTCGGGAAGGATCCGGGAGTCTGGGAAAGGGCCCGGGAGATTGGGAAAGGTCTTGGGAATCTGGGAAGGGCCCAGGAATTTGGGAAAGGGCCCAGGAGCGCGAGAAGGGGGTCCTGGCATCCAGGAAAAGGGCCCAGGCGTCCGGGAAGGGGCCCAGGCGTCCGGGAAGGGTCCGGGAATCTGGGAAGGATCCAGGAGTCCGGGAAGGATCTGGGAGTCCGGGAAAAGGGCCCGGGTATCCAGGAGGGGCCCAGGAATCTGGGAAGGGTCCAGGAATCTGGGAAGGGGCCCAGGCGTCCGGGAAGGGGCCCAGGCGTCCGGGAAGGGGCCAGGAGTCCGGGAAGGGGCCCAGGAGTCCGGGAAGGGCCCAGGAGTCCGGGGAGGGCCCAGGAGTCCGGGAAGGGCCCAGGAATCCGGGAAGGGCCCAGGCGTCCGGGAAGGGCCCAGGAATCCGGGAAGGGGCCCAGGAGTCCGGGAAGGGCCCAGGAATCCGGGAAGGGTCCAGGAGTCCGGGAAGGGCCCAGGAGTCCGGGATGGGCCCAGGCGTCCGGGAAGGGGCCCAGGAAACCGGGAAGGGGCCCAGGAATCTGGGAAGGGCCCAGGAATCCGGGAAGGGCCCAGGAGTCCGGGAAGGGCCCAGGCGTCCGGGCTCACCCCGCCCCCCAGGCCGGCGGACTCGGCTCCGCTCTCCGCGTCGCTCCTGGCCGATTGGCTGGACGTCCATTCCCTGAGTCCGGCCGCCCTCGAGAGCCTCCAGCGGGATCTGCAGCTGGGATCGCCCGTCCTGCTGCCCGACGAGCTGCCCGACGCGTGACGGGACGGCCGGGAACATCCCGGGAATCCGGGAACGGCCCGGGAATCCGGGGAAATCCCAGGAATCCGGAATGGGAATCCAGAAACGTCCCTGGGATGGACCCTGGCGTTGGGAAACGTCCCAGGAATCCGGGAACGTCCCAGGAATCCAGAATGGGAATCCAGAAACGTCCCTGGGATGGGCCCAGGCATCCGGGAGAGTCCCAGGAATCCGGAATTGGATCCAGGCATTCAGGAAGGGCCCGGGAATCTGGGAACGTCCCTGGGATGGGCCCAGGAGTCCAGGAAGGTCCCAGGAATCCGGAATTGGGTCCCAGGAATCCGGGAACGTCCTAGGAATCCGGAATGGGCCCTGGTATCCGGGAAAGTTACGGGAATCTGGGAACATCCCAGGAATCCGGAATGGGAATCCAGAAACGTCCCTGGGATGGACCCTGGCGTTGGGAAACGTCCCAGGAATCCGGAAACGTCCCAGGAATCCGGAATGGGAATCCGGAAACGTCCCTGGGATGGGACCCGGCATCTGGAAAAGTCCCAGGAATCCGGAATGGGCCCTGGTGTCCGGGAGAGCCCCGGGAATCCGGGAACATCCCGGGAATCCGGAATCGGAATCCAGAAACGTCCCTGGGATGGGCCCAGGTGTCCGGAAAAGTCCCGGGAATCTGGAAACGTCCTGGGAATCCGGGATGGGCCCTGGTGTCCGGGACGGACCTGGGAATCCAGAAACTTCCCGGGAATCTGGAATGGGAATCCAGAAATGTCCCTAGGATGGGCCCAGGCGTCCGGGAAAGTCCCAGGAATCCGGATTTGGATCCAGGTGTCCGGGAAGGACCTGGGAATCCAGAATGGGCCCAGGCATCCGGGAAGGTCCCAGGAATCCAGAAACATCCCTGGGATGGGACCCGGTGTCTGGAAAAGTCCTGGGAATCTGGAAACGTCCCAGGAATCTGGAATGGGAATCCAAAATGTCCCTGGGATGGGCCCAGGCGTCCGGGAAGGTCCTGGGAATCCAGAATTGGATCCAGGCATCCGGGAAGATCCCGAGAATCTGGGAAAATCCCAGGATCTGGGATGGGCCCCGGCGTCCGGGACGGGCTCCGACATTCCGGAAGGTCCCGGGGATGCAGGACGGGCCCAGGAGTCCGGGAGGGACCCGGGAAGGGGCCCGGGCGTCCGGGTCGTCGCATCCGATGGCGCCAATAAAACTTTGTAGGGAAGTTCCTGCCCCCCTGTCCTTGTCCTGCCCCACAAGTGGGTTTGGGTGACGCTGGGTTGGGGGGCCCAGGCGTCCGGGAAGGGCCCAGGAGTTCGGGAAGGGGCCCAGGAGTCCGGGAAGGGCCCAGGAATTCATGGAGTATTAATGGGAATCAAGGTCTCTTGGAGGGTTATAACGGGGTATTAACCCCTTTAATCTGGGGGTATTAATGCCTTACTGAAGTATTAATGGGTATCAAGGTGTCGTCGAGGGTTGTAATGGGGTATTAACCGATTTTATCTGTGGGTATTAATGGGATGTTAATGCCTTACTGAGGTATTAATGGGTGTCAAGGTGTCCTCGAGTGTTTTAACGGGGTATTAACCCCTTTAATTTGGGGGTATTAATGTCTTACTGAAGTATTAATGGGTATCAAGGTGTCCTTGAGGGTCTTAATGGGGTATTAACCAGTTTTATCTGGGGAGTATTAATGGGGTATTAATGCGTTACTGAGGTATTAAATGGGTGTCAAGGTGTCCTCGAGGGTAGTAACGGGGTATTAATCCCTTTAATCCGGAGGTACTCATGGGTTTTTAATGCCTTATTGAGGTATTAATGGGTATTAAGGTCTCCTCGAATGTTTTAACGGGGTATTAAGCCCTTTAATTTGGGGGTATTAATGGGGTGTTAATGCCATACTGAGGTATTAATGGAAATCAAGGGTTTTAATGGGGTATTAGCCAGTTTAATCTGGGGGTATTAATGGGTATCAAGGTGTCATGGAGGGTTGTAATGGAGCATCAACCAGTTTTATCTGGTAGTATTAATGGGGTATTAATGCCTTACTAAGGTATTAATGGGTGTCAAGGTGTCCTCGAGTGTTTTAATGGGGTATTAACCCGTTTAATCTGGGGGTATTAATGCCTTACTGAGGTATTAATGGGTATCAAGCATATTCATGGCCCCCAAGGATGTCATTGGGTATTAATGAGTATTAAGGTATGTTCTAATACTAAGGTGTGTTAGTATTCCCGGGCATTAGCAGTCCCATATGGTACTAATGGGTATTAATGAGCATTAATGAGTATTAATCACCCCGTAGGGTATTAATGGGTATTATTAGGTATCATTGGTACCATAGCAAACTAAGAAGTATTAATGGGCATCAATGAGTATTATTGGTCCCACAGAGTACGAATGAGTATTAGTGGGCATTAATGAGTATTAATGGACATTATTGACTCCACAGAGTATTAATGAGTATTAGTGGGCATTATCGAGCAATAAGGGCCCCAAGGACTATTAATGAGTATCAATGGGTATTACTGGCTCCACAGGGTACTAATGAGCATTAATGAGGTATGGGGATTTTAAAGGGTATTAAGGTCAGCGCGGGGCTATGGGGCTGGGGGGAGGAGCCCTATGGGGCGGGACTTGGGGTCCGGCCAATCGCGTGTGGCCACAGCGTCATCGGCCTCGGCGGGGGTATCTATGGGTCCAAGGGGGCTCAATCGGTCCAAGGGGGGATCAGTGGGGCCAATGGGGCTCAATGGGGCCAAGGGGGCTCAATGGGGCCAACAGGGGCTCAATGGGTCCAACAGGGGCTCAATGGGACCAAGGAGGGTCAATGGGTCCAAGAGGGGGTCAGGGGTTCAACAGGAGCTCAATGAGGCCAAGGGGGGCTCAATGGGGCCAAGGAGGATCAATGGGTCCAAGGGGGCTCAATGTGTCCAACAGGGGCTCAATGGGTCCAACAGGGGCTCAGTGGGGCCAAGGCGGGCTTAATGGGTCCAAGGGGGGATCCATGGGGCCAAGGAGGATCAATGGGGTCAAGGGGGCTCAATGTGTCCAACAGGGGCTCAATGGGGCCAACAGGGGCTCAATGGGACCAAGGGGGGTCAATGGGTCCAAGACGGGGTCAGGGGTTCAACAGGAGCTCAATGAGGCCAAGGGGGGCTCAATGGGGCCAAGGAGGATCAATGGGGGTCAAGGGGGCTCAATGTGTCCAACAGGGGCTCAATGGGTCCAACAGGGGCTCAGTGGGGCCAAGGCGGGCTTAATGGTTCCAAGGGGGGATCCATGGGGCCAACGGGTCTTAATGGAGCCAAGGGGGAATCAATGGGTCCAAGGGGGGCTCAATGGGGCCAAGAGGGGGTCAAGGGGTCAACAGGAGCTCAGTGGTGCTGGGGGGGATCAATGCGGCCAAAGGGGGTCAATGGGATCAAGGAGGGTTAATGGGGCCAAAGGGGGGCTCAATGGGGACAAGGGGGATCACTGGGCCCAAGGGGGGCTCAGTGGGGCTCAATGGGGCCAAAGGGGGAACGATGGAGCCAGAGGGGCTCAATGGGGCCAACGGGACTCAATGGGCCCAAGGGGAGGTCAAAGGGCCCAAGGGGGCTCAATGGGGCCAAGAGAACCCCCCAGGACCCCCAATATCCCCCCTAAGGCCCCAAATATCCCAATTAGCCCCAATATCCCCCCAATTTACACCAAAACTTCCAATATCCCCATGAGACCCCCAATATCCCCCCCAAATTTGCCCCAAGACCCCCCAATATCCCCCCAATTTGCCCCAGGAGCCCCCATGTCCCCCCCTACCTGCCCCAGGACCCCCCCAAGGCCCCCAGCCCCCCTCGAAACTCCCCAGATCCCTCAGCCCTCCCCAAATCCCCGCGTTTCCCCCCAAACTCCCCTCCCAGGTCCCTCCTGCCTCCCCAAAATCCCGTTTTTTCGCCCCAAAATCCTCCCCCCGCGGGGGGAGTCCCTCCCTGCCCCTCCCTCCCGGAGAACAGCGCATGCGCAGTGCACAAGAGGAAAGCCCCCCCCCGGCGCGGAGAGCGGCGCATGCGCAGTAAGCAGGAGCCGGGCGCGCCCCCCCTCCCGCCCGAAGAACAACGCATGCGCAGTGCGGAAGAGGCGCTCGACCCCCTCCCGCCCGGATTAAAGGCGCATGCGCAGTGTGCAGGAGCTGTGCGCCCCCTCCGCGCGGAAAATAGCGCATGCGCAGTGCCCGGGAACCGCGCTCTCCCCCGCCCTCCCGGAAAACGGCGCATGCGCAGTTCGCAGGCGCAGCCCCTCCTGGAGAACCGCGCATGCGCAGTGAGCGGGAGCCGCGCGCCCCCACCCGCGCGGAGAACAGAGCATGCGCAGTGAGCAGGAGCCGGGCGCGCCCCCGCCCTCCCGGAGAACGGCGCGTGCGCAGTGCGCAGGAGACGCGCGCGACCCTCCCGCAGGGAGAACAGCGCATGCGCAGTGAGCAGGAGCCGCGCGCGCCCGCCCGCACGGAGAACGGCGCATGAGCAGTGCGGAAGAGCCGCGCGCCCCCTCCCGCACAGAAAACGGCGCATGCGCAGTGCGGGGGAGCCGCGCGCGCCCCCTCCCTCCCGGAGAACGGTGCATGCGCGGTTCGCAGGAGCAGCGCCCCCCACCCCCGGCGCGGAGAACCACGCATGCGCAGTAAGCAGGAGCCGCGTGCGCCCCCCCCTCCCGGAGAATGGCGCATGCGCAGTAAGCAGGAGCCGCGTGCGCCCCCTCCCGCCCGGAGAACAGCGCATGCGCAGTGCGGAAGAGGCGCGCGCATCCCCCCCCCGGGAGAACGGCGCATGCGCACTGCGCAGGAACAGCGCGCTCCCCCCGCCCTCCCGGAGAACGGCGCATGCGCAGTGCGCAGGAGCAGCCGCTCCCCCCCCCCTCCCGCGCGTGCGCAGTGCGCCGCGTTCCCCCCCCCCCCGCCGCCATTTCGCCGTGAGGCGCCGCCGATCTCCCCGCTATGATCTCGGCCGTCCAGCCCGTTCCTAACCCACCTCATTAAATTATAAAAAAAAAAAACAAAAAAAACCCAAAAACCCCTCTTTTCTCCTCACCAACATGGAGATGGAGGTCAGATGGTGACAGGCCCCCTTGT
>NW_028289811.1:0-24436 GCF_059628265.1 Tinamus guttatus | reverse complement strand
GCTCTGATTGGACAAGGCCCAGTCCATCCAACTACGTCACCGGCCTCCCCTTGCCGGGGGGGCGTGGGGCGCTCCGTGGGGCGTGAAGGTCCCCGTGGTCCCCATGGGGGTTTCGGGGACCCTCCCTGTTGCGCTGTGGGGCAAGGGGGACCCTCCGTGGGGTCCTGGGGGCCGAGGGAGGCGCAAGGGGGTCTCCCTAGATGACAGGGATTCCCCCGTGGGGTGATTTGGGGGCGGGGGGGGGGCGAATGCGCCCCGTGGGGTCACTCCGTGCGGGGCTGTGGGGCAGGGGGGACCTCCCGTGGGGTGCGGGGGGTGAGAGGGACCTTCCATAGGGTGCTGGGGAGCAAGGGCCTCCCCCATAGGAGCTGTGGGCTGAGAGGGACCCTCCATAGGGTGCCTCTGCCCCCCCATAGGACCTCATGGGCTAAGGAGGGGCTTCTATAGGGTGCTATGGGGTGCTGTGGGGTGAGAGACCCAGGCAAGCGGGGTCTGGCCGTCCTGGCACACGGGTGCCACGCTGGCCCACGGCGGCAGGGACATGGCAGCACAGTGTGGGCCTCGAGCAGCGTCCCCGGCATGGGCAGAAGCGGGAGCACGGAGCCAGCCTTGCTGCGGGGGGCGGAAAATCCATGTGGAAACGGGCCGAATCCCAAAGGCAGCGCGGGCTGCCCGCTCCGCCCTGGCTGGGAGCTGTGTGAGACACACGGGTGCCCAAAAACCGCTGTGGGGCACGAACCCCAATGCTGCTCCTGCAGCTGCGCTGCCGCAAACAGCAGCATGAGCAGCTTTGGCCTCGAGGCATCTCCCGGTGCCCACACATGGCACGGGGCACAGAGCTGCGGCCGGTGCTGCTCCCCTTACACTCCTACCCGGGCCTTCCTCGTACTCCATAGGCAGGAGCAGGGAGAAGCCCCTAGCAGAGGTAAATTGTGGGATATAGGGTGCATTTCAACTCGAACTCAACTGCGCCAAGCTGATGGTTGGACAATGATTTTGAAGGTCTTCTCCAACCGTAACAATTCTGTGGTTCTGGCCTCTGTGGAGCAGCCTGGGGTGCAGAGCCCCTTTCCCTCTCAGAGTCCCTTCCCTTCAAGCTGTTTCGTTGCAACCGTTTATTAAAAGCTCGTGTTAGTGCGAGTGCTGGCTGCCCCGCCAGGGTGTTGTGGGCTCTGGTGCAGGGCTTTTCATTCCTCAAAAATGCCCAAATCTGACCCGCCTGCCACCCACTGTGGGAGGCGACCACTGCGTCATCCCATCCGGCCCCTTTTCCCATGCCCGTGCAGGGGGACTGGTTACACCTGGGGATGAGGTGACACTGGAAACACGTGTAGGTGCCAGGAGGATCTGGCAGCTGGTCCCCAAGCACAGGGACACGGCACCCGGCGCCCTGTCACCCGAGCCGGACTGGCCGCACGCTGGCATCAGCCTCTCCCTCCATCACCCAGCTGGGACCATCTCCAGAGCAGGACTCCCACATGCGGGATTTGGCTTTTTCCAGATCTGGCCTCAAGCCTGAGGCCTTGGAGCCTCTCCCGCCTGCTGGGACAGGGCCTGCGGGACCCTGCAGATCCATGTGTAGCAGCACTCTTCCCTGCTCCCTTTTCATCTCGGCGGTGGCCTTACGGAGCTGCGAGACCTGTTGGGGCTTCCTTGAGCACCCGACCACCTCATCCAAAGGTGCAGGGAAGCAGGGCCCAAACCCGGGTCCAGGAGCGACTTCTCTGCAGCGCAGGCTCCGGAACCGCAGCCGCTGGAGCCGCCCGGGTACTCTGGTTAGTGCGGACCCTCCAAGCAGGGTCCTGAGATACCCCTGCTCGCTCTCTGCTGCTCCTCTTCCTCCCTGTCTTTCTCCTCGGGGCTGCTCATCCCCTGGAGCCTGCAGGAGAGGGGCTATTCCTCCTTGTCCTGCCGCACCTCCCGCATGGACTTGAAGAAGTCGCTGCGCAGCAGGCGGTAGAGCAGGACGATGTTCATGGGCGTCATGATGGCCATGCCCACCGCGCTCACGGCGTACGTTGCCGGCGGCACGTTCTCCCGGTTGAGGAAGAGCCACCGCGTCATCCAGGCCAGCGTGGCGATGCGGAACACCACGTAGGTGCCCAGGTTGGCGATGCTGTTGAGGCGGTAGCAGGCGGTGTGCTCTAGGTTGGCCATGAGCAGAATCTGCCGCAGGTGGAGGAAGATGGAGTTAATCTCCACCAGCAGGGCCACGAGGGCAAACCCCACGTACTGGTGGAGCAGCACCGCGATACCGAAGCAGACGATGACCTGAGAAAGAGAAGAGAGGAGAGGCTGATCCGGGATGTCCCTCCAGATAGGGTAGGGGCTGCAGGAACAGCAGTTCTCACGCACCCCAACCTGGAGCCCTCTGTGCTTGAGCACAGCATGGAGCAGAGGTGCAAACTGTTGTCACGCCAGTGTCAAACCACTTCTCATCCCCCCGCTTCCATCTCTGTCTCCAGCATGAGATCAAGTCACCCTTTTTTTTTTTTTTTCCCTGGTGGGAGGAAGGGGCAAACGGAAGGAGGAGATGGAGATGCTTCTACAAACTCCATGCTGGAAAAGGAGATGGGAACAGCTAGACCTGACCCTGCTCTTTTGGCCTGGGAAATGCTGCTGCTTGTGGTCCAGCAGGTTTTTCCTGCTATGAAGAGGGGAGATGCAGAGCACGGGGCTGCCGCTGGCTCTGTGACTGACCCAGGGCAGCCAAACGGAGGGGATGAAGAGGTTCTGGTGCCCTAGCAAGCCCCAGGGCTGCTTTGCTGCATACTCAGACCTTCCTCCAGTTCCCACCAGCAACGCTGCTCTCCGCACGGGCTCTGTAATGAGATTTCCCATTCCCTGCTGGCTAAGTCACTGCCTCGGTGCTGCTCAAGGGTCTCCGGCTCTGCCCGCTCCCCTGTCCCTGCCTGCCCGGCGCTGCGGTGTCCGCACTGCAATGCAGGAAACCCTCAGTCCTGCCGAACCCGGGGCCTCCTGGCAGCCCCGGCCTGGTGGGGCAAGTGCCGGGGGTCTGTGCCCACCGCACCGACCAGCCCCGTGATGAGGGGCAGTCCTCAGAGCCGCTGTTCCCCCAGAGCACCCGCTGGACTCACCACGGAGTGATGGAAAAGCAGCTCCCAGGACTGCCGCAGTTTCTGATTGCACAGCATGTCCACAAAGTCCTCAAGGAAGTAACCTGGGAAGAGAGAACCGTGAGCTGGGACTCAGCCTGGGAGCCTCTGCGGTGCAGGACCCTTGGGGACAGCAGCAGCTGTGACTCCACTGTGCAGACAGGGCCAGGGCTCACAAGCGGCACCACAAACGCTGACCAGGAGGAGGGGACGGCTGCGCGTTTCGCACCCTCCGCAATCGTGCCGCAGGATGCGCCGCTCCCTGGGGTGCTGCTCCCGGTGGAGGGAGACGGGAGGGTGCCCAGCATGGGGACCCTCACCCTGCGAAGGCACCTGAGACACCCGGCCCTCCCCGCTGAGCCGCAGCGATGCCGGGAGGCCGATTAGTGCTGCCCATGGGGCTGCCAACAGCCCTGCAAGGGGCCAACGGGGGAACAAGCTTCTCCAGCCAGAAGACTTGGAACCCCATGCCAGCGGGTTGGGCTGGGCACAGGGATCCGCGGGATGTCCGAGCTGCCTGCTCTGGGGGAAGGACCTGTGTGGATCCAATGCCAGAGACCCTGCCGGGACACCCCTGGGCTGCTCCTGGAGGAGCGTGCGGGCAGGCCGGTGCCCGGTACCTCCTGGCCATGGGTGCCGTGGGGCAGAAAGGAGCCACTGTCCTTGCCGAGAATAGGGTGATTGTCTGGGGCGCCCGAGACGTCGCCGCTGGGGATGTGGCGCAGGGGGCCGGTCCTGGGCACCGACAGTCCCTAGGGAAGTGCTGGACGCAGAGCCCGCTCCTCTCACCTACGGACACGGCCACCAGGCTGTGCGCCCCGGGGGGGTGCGTGGCGGCCACGTCCTCCGGCAGCTCCGGGTACAGGCAGAACCTGGGGGAGAAGCATCGTGAGCACCGGGCAGTGTCCTGGTCACCCGCGTCCCCCCCAGTTCCCTCGGTGCCTCCTGATGCCTCTGATCCCTCCAGGGCCTCCCTGTCCCCCACTATCCCTCAGACCCCGATCTCCCACCAACCCGGCACCTCCCGGATCCCTCCGGTACCTCCGTGTCCCTTCATCCCCCATCAGCGCCCGGGGGCGCCCAGAGCCCTCCTGCTCCCTTGGATGTCGCAGCACCCGCAGCTGCGGGTCCGTCCCCGCTCCTTCCCGGTGCCTCCCGGTGCCCCGGGGAGCCGCCGCGTCCCCGGCGCCGCTCACCCGGCCAGGGCGCCGCCGCCGCTGAGCACGCTGTGCGCCAGCGACGTCCAGATGTTGCGCCACTTCCAGCGGTTGCGCCGCGCCGAGGGCGGCGGCGGCACGAGCCGCTCCAGCGCCCGGTTCAGCAGGCGGAAAGCGGCGAAGGAGCCGGCGACCAGCAGCAGCGCCGGGCCCGGAGCCATGGGCGCCGCCGCCGCCCCCGCCGCTGCCCCGGGCACCGGCCCCGCCCCGGGCACCGGTACCGCCCCGAGCACCGGTACCGCCCCGGGCATCGCCCTGGGCACCGGTACCGCCCCGAGCATCGCCCCAGGCACCGGTACCGCCCCGAACATCGGCCCCGCCCCGGGCACCGGTACCGCCCCGGGCACCGGCACCGACCCGGGCACCGGCACCGACCCAGGCACCGGTACCGCCCCGGGCACCGGTACCGCCCCGAGCATCGCCCTGGGCACCGGTACCGCCTCAGGCACCGGTACCGCCCCGAGCATCGCCCCGAGCACCGGCACCGCCCCGGGCACCGGCCCCGCCCCGGGCACCGGTACCGCCCCGAGCACCGGTACCGCCCCGGGCATCGCCCTGGGCACCGGTACCGCCCCGAGCATCGCCCCAGGCACCGGTACCGCCCCGAACATCGGCCCCGCCCCGGGCACCGGTACCGCCCCGGGCACCGGCACCGACCCGGGCACCGGCACCGACCCAGGCACCGGTACCGCCCCGGGCACCGGTACCGCCCCGAGCATCGCCCTGGGCACCGGTACCGCCTCAGGCACCGGTACCGCCCCAAACATCAACCCCGCCCCGGGTACCGGTACCGCCCCGGGCACCGGTACCGCCCCGAGCATCGCCCCGAGCACCGGCACCGCCCCAGGCACCGGCACCGCCCCAGGCACCGGTACCGCCCCGAGCATCACTCCGGGCACCGGCCCCGCCCTGGGCACCGTCCCCAAGATGGATATCGCCCCTGGCACCGGTACCGCCCCCAGCACCGGTACCACCCCGAGCATCGTCCCGCGCACCGGTACGGCCCCCTGCACCAGTACCGCCCCGAGCATCGTTCTCAGGACCGGTACCGCTCCGGGCACCAGCACCACTCCAGGCACTGGTACCGCCCCGAGCATCGTCCCCATGACTGGTACCACCCCCAGCACCGGTACCATGAACACTACCCCAGGCAACGGCTCCACCCCAAGCATCGTCCTACTGCCCCAGGCACTGGTACCATCCCAAGCATCGGCACCACCTTGGGCACTGGTACGGCCCCGAGCGTCATCGCAACCACCAGTATTACCCCAGGCACTGGTACTGCCCTGAGCATTGGCACTGCCTCGGGCATCCTCCCAACCACTGGTACCGCCCCAGGCACCGGTACCACCCCGAGCATCGCCTTGGCCATGGGCACCGCTGTGGGCAACCACCCTGGCCATCGGAACGGCCCCGGTGCGCGGGCAGCAGCACTGGCACCACCCTGGGCACCAGCACCAACCCGGCATCACCCCAGACACCAGGCAGTGGCACCGGGTGGTAGCATCACCCCAAACAGTACCCATGGGTCCACCTTGGTACCATGGTACCCAACCAGACTCTCGGCTCAGAGAAGCTGGGGAGGTGGCTCCAGGGAAGCCACCACTGCCAGGGGACACTTGGTCCTCCTGTGTGAGTCACTTAAACGTGCCCACACTGCTGCCCACGTGCGCTCACCTCCATCGGCTCATCCCTCACCCCTGGTGGCTGCTCCTTTCCCTTACCTCCGTCCTAATCAAGGGAGCTAATTACAAGGTGAGAGTGTTAATTACCCCATTAAATGCTTTGGTTTCACCCAAGCTCGGTCACACAAACACGAAAGCCCGTGTACGTGCGTGGCTACGCAACATCCTGGGATTTGTTTTCCCTCCTGGCACAGGATTGCTTTGCAAAATTGCGGCAGCAGAAAGTGCTGAGGGAGCTGCAGGACACATGGACACACACACGGACACACTCGTGGCACAGAAAGGGAAATGGGGGTCAACAGGGTTTGTGTCATTCTTCCCTTGGCCTCTGCACATCAGACACGAGGACTGGGCTAAGATCTCCCACCTGGAGCAAGGGACATCTCCATGTCCTGCTCATGTCCCTCCTTCGCATTCAACCCCAGGCTGAAACCCCCCAGAGAGGAAAGTCCAGGGCCTGGGACAGCCCTGTCAGGGACTTGCGGCAATTCAGCACTGTCCATCCACAGCATCTTGTGCTCCCTCCTCTAATCCTGTTCTCACACGTTTGTTATTTTATTTTATTTTCTGCTTCCCATAGTTTGATGATTCTCCTGGTGCCACCAGAAGCCTGGATGCCGCACGGTCCCTGTGTCTGCTTTGCAGACGGCGTGAGTCATCGTGTACACACTGATTAATGTCAAAGCCTGCCTCTCCTTTGAGGGATTAATTTGGGATGAAATCCTCTCAAAAGAAGCGCCTGGAGCTGGAAATCGCAGGTGCTGCCCTGGCAGGTGATGGACACTGGAACACCAGCAGTGATAGCAGGGATGCGGATTTACTGGGGAGGGAGATGCTTGAACCAGATCCTAACAAGGCAGGGGGAGATATTCCCCACAGATAGCAAAGTGTCTGCTCATGCTTCAGAAACATGCTTGAAAGCCGGAAAATACTATGTAATTCTGCAGTGGTTGGGGCAGGAAGACACTGGTTAGAGTAATCAGCGAACCCAACTGCTTGGAGGATTATAAATAATCCAATGTATTAGGATTGAAGGATCCCATGGGCTAATACCGAGAAGGCCAAGGAAGCCAGGGCCACTTTTTCTCGTACTGAGGGTGTCCCGTGGCTTCTCCATGAGCACTGATATTCCTGTTGTCAACATCTGGCCAGGTGTGGGCTGAGGACAGGATTTTCTTACCTGCCTCTTCCCCAGGGATGGATTTAAGCTGTGATGGAGTCTCGGGGGCTTTGAGCCCTCTCCCGCAGCCCCTGCAGAGGCAGCACGTCTGGCAACACTAAAACGTCGCTATCGGTGGCCCCGTTTGGCCCCGAGCTCGTTTCTCCTCGGCAGTGCGGGCCGTGGGGCAGCACCGTCCTTGCATTCCTGCTTTCCGCTTTCCCTGCCTGCTTTCCGCTTTCCCTGCCCTTCTCCACAGCGTGGGATGAGCCGGGGATGTTCTCTGGGGGCGCAGGCTCCCAGCTCCATGTACTAACAGGTCCTTTGCCGTCGGGCCAGGGGAAAATCCTTGGCCATTCAGGGACCAGCCATGGCCCTCCTGGCCCGCAGGAAGCCTCATGGAGAAGCCGGGACGCGGAGCGCTCCGGCACCGCTGCCACAAGAGGTCCCTGCTCCCTCGCTGGAGAGCCGGGCAGACCAGGGCCCTGCTCCAAAAAGGATTCCGCATTCGCACCTTATTTGGAGATATTCCCCCTTTTCCCCCCAGTTCCGAGGAGTTTTCCAACAGCCCCCAAAAGGCCGTTGCCTCTCGTCGCAGGGAGGCAGCTCAACCCCACGGAGCCCCTCAGGTCGGTGCCTGAGCTCCCAGCAGGGCCGGTGGCTCCTTCCAGACATCCAGCAAGGACGTTCCTAGGTCCATCCCGTAAGGCTGTGGGGAACGGGGCTAATCCCACAGTGGAGCCTGCACGGGTGACAGTCAAGGTGTCAATCGGCGACGCAGCAGTTTTTTAAACCGCCAGACACCGTCTCTTTCTTATCTCCCCGCTGCGGTTCCTCTGCAGCAGGTTGTGCCACATGCGGCACCGATGAGGCATTGCCCACAGGGCAGACACGGCAGTTCAGTGATAATTCCCAGGCTCTCCAAGACAAACCGGGCCCTGTCCCAGATGCTTCCCGTGCTCACGGACGGGATTTTGGTGCTTGTGGGGCGCTCCATGATGGCATGGGCTCCCACAGCCCCGCTCTCACCAACAGCCATAGGAAATGGGATGATACAGGGAAGTTTAACTCTCCATGTACACATTTTGATCCAGAAAGTCCTCACATTTATGGGAAAATCTATGGTGTCAAATGCATCTGCACATGGTCCACCCAGTCCCTTCTCTCCCTCCGTTCCCCACCACAGAGTTTCAAGCATCCACTAACCCTTTGGGAGGCTGTTCCTTGGATACCAGTGTGTCTCCCGCTGTGCTCCCCACAACCAGGGCCAGTCCCTGCCCTGTGCTGGCACCGTCCCCTCCAGCACCCGGAGCGCAGGAATAACCCGCTCCGCCAAGCCCAGAACCGGCTGGGCCCACACGCCCAACCGGCCCATGGTGGGAGCTGGTCTCCATTGGGTCCAAGAAAACCAGGCATCTGGAGACGCTTGTTTTTCTCTTCCCTTTCGCAAGGATTGGATGGCTCTTTGCTCAGGATTTGGAAAAACCTGCAACAAGAGCAGAGCTACAAGAACGTGGTGGGATCTCTACCCATGGCCGCAGCTGGGACCTTTCCCATGGCTCTGCCAGGTTCCGGAGCGCTGGTGATGTCCCACACGCAGTGACACAGGCGCACGCGTGTGGCTCGCAGCGTGCTCAATTCCTTGGGTTTCTCCCACAGACTTAGAAACTGTCATGTCCCAAACTTGTCCGCTCTACAGATTTCCTTATCTGGTGCCGTGTTCCTCCTGGGATGGGACAGACAGGGAAATGTGGGGTCGGGTGCCCATCCAGCTGAGTATCCCACCCCTTACTATGGCCAGACATGAAAAATTTGGAAAAACACGTGAAAGCCCATGTGTAATTATCCTTACCTTATAAGCAAATCCATTTTCCTTCTCCATCTTCCTCCCATGGGGGATAAACATTTTTATCCTGTCAATTTGCTGCTCTGAAGCTCAAGGAATTCCCGATGGATACCCAGTGTTTTTTGCACAGTCAGAGGGTACTTACATTGCCACCAGTTCTTGCAATTCAGGGAATTTTGCAGGGAACCCGGCAAGGTGGGCGCGTTGCCGAATCCCCAGCAATTCCCACACCAGGAGGAGAAGCGCAGGAGCTGGTAGCAGCCTCACTGCTCTATTCCCCTCTGGATTCTCTTGGTATTAATATCTCAAACCGAGCTCCTCTGAGAGCAACGGCCCATTAATCATTGTAGCTCTGCTGCAGTTTCACACCACTTCCTCCTCCTGCATGTTCTTCCATTGACTCTGCCTGTTGTGCTCGGCTCAAATCTGCAGGTTTTCGAGGCAGGAAAAGACTGTGACCTGTTCAAGCCGGGGCAAAGCAGAGGAGGGACAACTCTATATCTACAAACCCACAGCTCCGTTACAGCGTGAACGAACATGCTGTGCTGGCTCATGGTGACAGGGACCTGGAGGGAGGAAAGCTGCCTCCAGTAAATCCTTGCCTACAAACCCGGATTTTCTGGAGCGCAGGCAGCGCTGGAGTGACGCAGGAGAAATGGAGATACCCGGTACAGCAGGAGGCCGGCTCAGGAGCTGGCGAGAGTCAGCCCCAGGGCGGGAGGAAGGTCCCTTGAGAGCCGCCTTGGGCTCACCCGTGCGCTGGGCCTTGAGGACACCACGTCCTTTCCTCTCCTTCCCTCTCCTTTCCCATCTTTTCCCCTTTCCTTTCTCCTCTCCTCCCTTTTCCCCTTTCCTCTCCTCCCCTTTCTCCTCTCCTTTCCCCTTTCCCCTTTCCTCTCCTCCCCTTTCTCCTCTCCTTTCCCCTTTCCTCTCCTCCCCTTTCTCCTTTCCCCTTTCTCCTTTCCTCTCCCCCCCTTTCTCCTTTCCCCTTTCTCCTTTCCTCTCCCCTTTCTCCTTTCCTCTCCTCCCTTTCCCCTTTCCTTTCCCCTTTCCTTTCCCCTTTCCTTTCCCCTTTCCTTTCCCCTTTCCTTTCCCCTTTCCTTTCCTTTCCTTTCCTTTCCTTTCCTTTCCTTTCCTTTCCTTTCCTTTCCTTTCCTTTCCTTTCCTTTCCTTTCCTTTCCTTTCCTTTCCTTTCCTTTCCTTTCCTTTCCTTTCCTTTCCTTTCCTTTCCTTTCCCCTTTCTTTCCTTTCCCTTTCCTTTCCTTTCCCCTTTCCTTTCCTTTCCCTTTCCTTTCCCCTTTCCTTTCCTTTCCCCTTTCCTTCCCTCCCCTTCCCTTTTTTCCCTTCCCTTCCTTCTCTGCTTGGCAAGGTTTGAACCCTCTGCACAGCAAGCCCTGCGTTAGCTAATGTACTAACAAAGTACAGTCCAGAAAACCGGCCTCCGGCACCATGCCATGCCCTGAATCCCTAGGTGTGCTCCTAGGTGCTGCCCGCCCGACGAGCCACGGCCGTGCTCAGCCTTTGCTCTTACAGCGATGCCTTTTTTAACTTTCCTGGCAGAGGAGTCCAGAGCCGCTGCCGTCTTTATTCCCCGAGGGGTGGGATTTGGTTTCTCTTTCCTGCCTTTGCACTGTTCAAAAGTCACCCCCGCCGCCTCCGAAGTGGAGCCTGGGCTGCAGCCAGCGTCCCAATAAGCTGCAGTGCAAAAGTCCCTGCCGCTTGGCAGCGACGCGAGTGCCACCTGGCTCGTCCCGAGCCGAACACCAGCCTTTGTACCTGCCACTTGGCAGGAGCGCCGCGGCTCTCGCCCGGGAGCATTTCCAGCAAACAGCATTTCTGGCCTTTTTTTTTCCCCTCCTGACAAATTCTGCTGAGTCAGAGGAAGCCTCGGCGAGAGCTGCCGCGTCTCCACGTGGGAACTCGCTGCTGCGGAATAATTACGGAGTTGAAACAGAGCTGCTCAGCGGCCAAATTGCTTCACGCTCAGGCAGCCGGCCAGGAGGCAGAGCCCCAAAGCTGCTCGTTGGCACCGAGAGAGGGAAAAAGCCTTCGCACCTGTGCCCGTGGCGGGCACGCAGCGCGCCGGGGCCGCGCGGCCCTGGCACCGGCCCGCAGGAATGCGCTCCGACCGCTCGCCTGCCGCGTGACGCCAGCGGGACCGGCCAGCTCTGCCCGTGGCCACGTGCCATGGCCACCCGCGTCCTGCGCCCACCGCAAGATGTGGCCGCAGGAGTTTCGTTTGCTGGTCTCTCCGTATGCTGCATTCCAGCTGCACCCTGGAAAGATGTTCCCTGCAAGGGAGATGGGGAAAACACGCCGAGAAACCCTCTGCCCTAACTTTTAAGCTGTGTTTTAAGTTTTTTTTTTTTTTTTTTTCAGATGCTGGCTGAGAAATAGAGACAAAAACTGGAGTAGACACCAACAGCGTAGGCGTTACTCCCGTTTCTGCAACTCCCACTCGGCTGCAAAAATAGCACCATGGCCAAGGGGAAGGAGCGCGTTGCTTTTTGCAAGGCTTAGCAGTGCCTTTGCTGAGCAAACGGCGCGGGGACCCCAGGCTCCGGCTGTCTGCTAACACCAATTTGTGTGCACAGAAGCAGAGTTTGCACAGAAATCATTTGCAGAGGGGCCGAGCGCTCACAAGTCGTTAAAATCCGCCAGAGATAGAGACTGCAGGCCAAAACAATGGAGTTAAATGACATTATTGACACGGGGCTGCATGGAAAGGAGGATAGCACCCCAAAGTGCTGCAGAGACCCGATGCGCATGCACGGGGGACAAAACCCGACCGTCGGCACTTTGCGGCCGCGTTGCACCCACGCGCTCGGCGTCACCGTTCCTGAGCATCCCCAACGCTTTCGCAAGCGGCTCCCAAACTGGGGCGATCCCAAGGGAGCAACAAGCAATTGCCGGGAGCAGATAAGCGTCGGCGCGGGCTGGCTCCTGCCCACGGCGCCCACCCGCGTGCGGCTCCTGCCCGGGCGGCGCCCGACTTCCCGGGAGCATCCGCCCGCACGCGGGCAGAAAAGGGGCGGCCGGACCCGTTCCCTGGGCAGGGACGCGCGGACGGCGGCGGGAGCAGAGCCGGGAGCCTGGAGCGAGCGGCGCTTCCCGGAGGAATTGTCCGGCACGGGCAGCCGCTCCTGGCAGCGCTGCTGTTTGCGTCGTGCCTGAACTGAACCTTTTCTGCTCTTTTATTTATTCTTTTCCCTCCAAAACAGAGGGGGAAGGCGGCTTTGCCCTTAGCACTCTCTAACGAACCGCTCGCTAGGGTGCTAATAAGGAGGGTTTTGCCTCGTTTCCAGGTGGGAAGCCGTCCCTCCGCGTGCCCCCAGGTATGGGCTGTGAAGACACCGTCACCGTGGAGGTGTGCGACGAGGACGACTTCAGGGACGGCGAGTGAGTACCGGGGGGGAGGCCCGAGGCCACCGTGAGGCCTGGGCGGGTGAGGGAGGCCGGGTGGCATCCCCGTGGCGACGGCGCCGCCATGCTGTCCTGCCCGGTGTCCCCTCCTCCCTGTCCCCCTCTCCTGCAGGCTGCGGGAGGTCCTGGTGGCCGGTTACCCCGTGCTGCTGCTGAGGAGCCGGACCCGGTTCAGCGCCCTGGGCAGCCGGTGCCCGCACTGCGGCGCGCCGCTCTGCAGAGGTAACCGCCGCTGAGGTCACCCCAGCAGGCGGGTTCGCGCTCATGGCGTCACTCGTGGTTTTCCTGCTTTCAACCGCAGGTGTCTTGAGGGGCAACAGGCTGCGCTGCCCTGCTACGGCTCCTGCTTCGACATCCATACGGGAGATATTGAGGAGTATCCCGGCCTGGACTGCCTTCAGTGCTACCAGGTGCTGAGCCGAGCTCCTCCGAGCTCCCGGTCCCTGCTCCTCCGAGCTCCGGATCCCCGCTCCTCCGAGCTCCAGATCCCCGCTCCTCCGAGCTCCCAGCCCCTGCTCCTCCGAGCTCCGGATCCCCGCTCCTCCGAGCTCCGGCCCCTGCTCCTCCGAGCTCCTGGCCCCTGCTCCTCCGAGCTCCGGATCCCCGCTCCTCCGAGCTCCTGGCCCCTGCTCCTCCGAGCTCCCAGCCCCTGCTCCTCCGAGCTCCGGATCCCCGCTCCTCCGAGCTCCCAGCCCCTGCTCCTCCGAGCTCCCAGCCCCTGCTCCTCCGAGCTCCGGATCCCCGCTCCTCCGAGCTCCCGGCCCCTGCTCCTACAAGCCACTCTCCATCACGCAGCCTCTTCCCAGCAGGTCTCCAGCTTGGTGTCCCAGACCCCTCTCCCTCCAGGCTCTGACCCTCACAGCCGCTCGCTGTCACCAGGATCCCCCCGGCAGTGGCGCCCGGACAGACCCCTGTGTGCCGAGGAGCTCGGAGCCGCGTGGCCGCTCTAACGGAGCTGCTCGGGAGCGCTCCTGCCACCACCCATGGAACATGGCACCAAATCACGCTCTGCTCTCATCCCTACAGGTAACCGTGGAGAACGGAAAGGTGTTTGTCACAGCACGAATAAAGGTATGGACCTTACCTGCCCCCGAGCACAGGCAGCACCCCGGGCTAGGAACCGTTCCAGTATTTCCCGCGTTCCTCCAGGATCTCGAATGCAGCGTGAGGGTGAAGGAGGCAAGCGGACGATGCCTTCTCAACACGGAGACGGTGCTGCTCCTGGGCGGAGGTCAGCGATGTGCTCTGCCCTTCCCACGGATGCCGGGCGCTGCTGGTCTCTTCTCCGGGAAGGGCCTTCCTCCTCCTCCTCCTCCCTCCCGCCATGGGTAGGGGCTGAGCTGAGCATCTCTCCTAGGGGTGGCTGCGCTGATCTGTGCCGAAACCCTTCGCCAGGAGGGCTTCACCGGCAGGATCATCATGGCCACCAGAGAGAAACACCTCCCATACGACAGGTCTAAACTGAGCAAGGTTTGTGCGGGCAAAGGGAAGGACCTTGGTGGGACCCACATGAATCAGGGGCATGGCCCACCACTGAGGCCAGGCTGAGCGCCAAAAAAATCCATTCCGGCAAGCTGGCCGGAGCTCTGATGTGATGGAAGCGAGTGCACTTCCCAGGTAACATCTCACTGCTTCCTCCCAAAAAGTCTTTGATCAAAGCCCACCCTAAGCTGGAGGTTTTACACCTTTCGGCTGAGTTCTCCCTGCTACAGCTGAGGGCTTTTTGAGGGGGCGACAGGAAGATGATGGGGATGGGGCAGTGTGAGCAGCTGTGAGTCACTAGTGCAGAATTTGCCTCTTATGCAAACTTGCCTGTAAACACTGCAAGAGTGTCGCTGGCAGCGGGGAGAGAGATTTCACTTTACATTTCTGTCCTGTTTCCAGGAAATGAACTTGAAGCCTGAGGACATGTACCTGAGGACAGCTGAATTCCTTGATGCTCGCTGCATAGAGCACTGGGCAGAAAGAGAGGTGTGAGAGCAGCTCAGAGGGTTCCTCAACGCGTGGTCTTGTCCTTGGTGTGTGGAGAGGATGCCCACACCTGCGGGTGTAGCGTTGCACAACGTTATAGCAAGCAGAGCTCTGCCTCTGTACACATGTTATTGCCTGGGACAGCACTCCAAGGCCAGTGCTAGGGACCGTGTGCATGTTTGGGGTGTAAAGTCTATCTACACCTTGTGGGGACAGTTGTGCCCATCACATGCGAACAGGAGGATCTTTGAAATCAGCCTTCTGTGCACCCCTTAGAGGAACCCAGGTTTAGTGTTGTGATGTTTAGAGCTCCCAAAACCTAATATTTGTGGGAAGGGGGAGGCAGGACCCCAACACTCCTTGTTTTATCTCGATGTTCAAAGAGAGGAGATTCAGTTACGGGCGAGTAGAACAACTTGCCCTGGCATGAAAAGTGCTGGTGTCAGCCAGAGATGCTGGTCTGATCGTTACCTCCTATCTCCTCCTTCAGGCCGTGTCTGTGGACGTGCAGAGGCAGAAGGTCCGCTTCAAGGATGGGTCCTCCCAGAAGTACAGCCACCTGCTCATTGCCACGGGCAGCCAGTGAGTGCACAAAACACTTGTCCCACGCAAGATTTCTGAGTGGATAAGATGGCTTTGCACTGGGGTTGATGCTCTTCAGCAGCATCAGGCTCTCCAGAGGTGCACAAGAGCGAGGGAAATAGGGGATGAGATTAAAGGATAGGGTAGGAGGAGGGGGCAAAGGGATTGAATGGATTTGTGGGATTTCCTCCCTGTTCCATTTATGATCATGACATGTCTGGATTCTCTCTCTTTCAGCCCCCACTCTCTTGAAAAGCCAGGTGCAGACCTGCAGAACATATGTCTTCTCCAAACGCCCGAAGACTCTAAGAAGATCTTAGAGCTATCAACTGGCAGGAATCTGGTGATCATAGGAGCTTCGTTCATAGGTACAAGGCTGGGGTGGATATCAAGGCGTTAATGATAGCCTTGACACTCACTTCTGCTGTGTATGCAGATCAACTAGGAGCCCTCAGGGAAGGGATGATCATTTGTTACCTGTCTCGGTTCCTCCCTGGAGTCCTGTAAATACTGGGGTATGTGTTACCCAGTGCGCAGTAACTCCTTCTTCTGATAGGCAGAAACCCTGAGAACTATAAACAGTTTGGATTGGATTTGATCAGAACAACAGATTTGATCAGAAGGAAATGTGAAAAGGTCTTTATGAAATGGGGCTTGTGAAAAGGTTACAGTCCTTTGGAGGAGCTGGACTCCCCAAAAGCACTGGAAAGGGAAGGGGTAAGGCAGGACAAGGGGGCTGTTTTGCACACAGTCAGGAGCTTTTCTTTGCAGTTCCTAATATCTGGGTCAACAGTGCATGAGAACAGAGAACTGGGGAGGCTAAATATATCAGCCCAGAAACACGCAGAAGAACAGTTAAGTGCTGGCAACACATCAGAGTTGTTCTCTTCGTCTGGAAGGGGAAAAGATTTCCAAGGAGGAGGGTGCAGGTTGATGCTTGCAGCAGACTTACCTTGGGCATGTCCTCTCCTTGCAGGAATGGAGATAGCTGCCTTCCTCGCAGACAAGGCTGCAGCCGTCTCCGTGGTGGAGAAAAAGGAATTCCCTTTCCAGAGTGTGCTGGGTCCTCAGGTTGGAGGCGTCGCCATGAAGGTTAGGAAATCTGCTCTTAATTCCTAGGACGGAGAACACAGGCCAGCCAAACAGCCGTGCGATCTGCAGCGGCCCAGGAAATCCAGCCTTGCTCTGAGTCACAGCCCGGCGTGCGGAGCCACTTTTCTCACCCGAAGCTGGTGCAGGGCTGGCCCCAACCTCCCCCACGCAAGAGCCACATGTCCCCTGGCTGGGCTCTGTCACCCAGCTCACTTCACAGCCCGGTGCTGAGCAGGAGAGCTGAGCAAAGCCAGGCCAGGCTGCCAGCGTGCCCTGCAGCAGCAGCAAAGCTCCCTGCCTGCCTTTTGACTGGGCACTGCTGTTTTTACCAGCCTTGACTTTCCTAGGAAGCGCTCGCTCCAGCTTCTGCTCCCCTTTCAGATGCTGCAAAATGTAGGAGTGAAGTTTTACATGAAGGAAGAACTCTTCGAGCTGAAAGGAGAATATGGAAAGGTCAGTGACACCCTGTGATTCCTGATCTGATAATTTTAGGGGAAAAAAAAAAAAAAAAAGCCTCTTCTCCCATGTCCAGACCCCGCTGCTCACAGCTCTGGGCTCAAAGGGCACCAGCCTGCGTTTCTATGTTGGGGACTACACCTTTATTTTCTCTTCATGTTCCTAGCAACATGTTAGTTAGACAAAGTGGTTTAAAGTCAAGGGCTGAACGGAGGGAAGCAAAGAACCAGGCAGCTGGGAGGCTGTGGGAATTAGGACAGAGTTTTCAGCCCTTTGTTAATAATTCTTGCTTCTTTCCCAGGTCACAGAGGTTGTTCTGCAGAGTGGAATAAAAATACCTGCAGATGTGGTGGTGGCTGGAACAGGTAAGAGACTCCAGATGGGAGAAAGAGACAGCCTGGGGGGAAAGCAACCAGCACTCCAGCACATTCCCAGGGCACATAATTCCTTGCAATCTCTTTCTCAGTGTATTATCCAGCCCTTCCTCCTGGCCCCAAACTCCAGAGAAAGTCAAAGCCCACGTGCAATCACTTGCAGGAGGGAAGCAGCCCTCTCTGCATGAGTCTAGGTGGCTTGCTGAGCTCTGGAGGTCACTGCTGTGCTCTCGGAGCCCGCTTTGTTGTGTGACCTGGTTTTACTGCCTCTGGAGCAGCTCTGCACCAGCCCAAGCACCGGTCACTGCTGCTGGTTGCGCTGGTCCGGGCAGGCTGAACAGACACCAAGGACAGTGCCCGCTGCAGGGGACAAGGCCACATCTCCCGCCTGCCTGTGCAGAGCTTGGCTGCATGTGTCCTTGTTCCTTTCCCCGCAGGGGTGTCTCCCAACTCGGAATTCCTGAAGGGCACCCCCATTGCCAGGGATAAGAGCGGGGCCATCCTGGTGGATCTGGTGAGTGCCAGCGGGATGTCCGGGTCCTCTCCCCATCCTGTTCCCCTCGTCACTCACTCACTGCCTCCTCCGCCCCTCAGCGCATGCAGACCAACATCCCGAACGTCTACGCCGCGGGGGACGTGGCTGCCTTCCCCGTCGCTCTGCTCAAGGGGAAGCCCTCCAGCATCCAGCACCAACAAGTGGCCGAGGCCCACGGTGAGACGGGGAGCTGCTGCCTCGCTCGGAGCTCCCCATGGAGAGAGGCAGCGAGGGAGCAGGGCCATGGGGATGGCACAGCGGGATGCAGGGCCTGAGGAGCCCACACGAGCCTCAGGAGCCAGCTACACCCTTGCAGATAATCTGATCAGAAAGGCAGGAGCCTGGTTCCTCCCAAACACGGGGCCAGCCCCAGCATGGTGAAAGAGGAGGGAAAGAGACCCAGGAACCTTCTGGTCCAACCTCCAATGAATCCAGACCAAGGCACCCAGCTCCTCCATGCACAGCAGCTCTTAGCTTGGGTGATTCGGGGCACCAAGAAGCCAGAGGTGGGGTTGGGATGAGCAGGCTTAGGCTTCAGCAACAACTTTGAAGACCTACAAGGAAGGTGTTTCCTCTGCTGGGTCATCACAGGTCACATTGCTGCCTTCAACATGCTGAAGGAATGGAAGGAATTGCACACTGTCCCCTTCTTCTGGACTACGATGCTCGGGGAAAGCATCCGCTACGCAGGTAGGAGGGAGCAGAGAGAGGAGAACAGCTCAGCTGCCTCCTGGCTGAGCTCCTTGGACATTACTGGGTCTGGGGTCTGTAAATGCACAACCTTGTCCAGGCTGTGGGCAGATGCAGTTGCAGAGATCACCCGAAGCAGTTCACACTTTGGACTTGCTGCCATGGCAGGTTTGTGAGCTCCATTTAGGAGATCTGGCACCACAACACACACAGAGCCCTCGTCCTTTGCTGATCTCTAGTGGCTTGGAAGTTACAGAGGAGGAAGAATTTTCCTCTCCAATCTGAGTAAAGGCTGGAGGTGGTGACAGTCCTTCACCTCCTGGTTCTGCTTGCCTGGGACCTCCAAACCCTGTCCCTCATCCCTGTCCCAGCCCTCCACTAGCCAGAGTCACATCCCATCTGCACAGCCTGTGTCGGTACCGGTGGTAGCTGCCACGCTGGAGCTCCCTGAACAGGCTACGATCTCTCACAGGCTACGGGAAGGGCTACACAGAGACCGTCGTGAAGGGCAGCCTGGAGGATCTGAGGTTCCTGGTCTTTTACATCAAGTGAGTGACTCTGTGGCCAGTCCACAGCCCGACACAGCAGCACTGGGGCAACAGGGTCCACTCCTCTCTGCTCTGCACCCACCTGCAGAGCCTTCTTGTGGGGGGCAATCAGCTCCACGGCAGCAAAATGATTCCAGAGCACGGAGGGGAAGATGCAGCAGGGCAGGAGAGGAGCAAAATGGGAATGGGTTAAGGTGAAGGAGCTGGGACGCATCTCCTGCTCTCCGACGTGGTCCCCAGCCTCCAGCAGCACCAGGCAACCTGCTGCAAGTGGCCGTGTGTGCTAAAATATCAGCTGCCCTGCCCTGCTCACTCCAGCACGCGGCTGGCCTGCAGCCCCAGAGCCCTGGGATGCTGCCATGAGAGTTATTTGCTCTGGGGAGATCCACATTCGTCTGCTCTCTCTTTCAGAGACAGCTACGTGGTAGCCGCTGCCAGCCTCAACTGCGACCCCATGGTGCCTCTGATCGCTGAAGTTTTATGGTCAGGGAGACAAATCTCTAAAGAAGAAGCAGAGTAAGTGACACCAGGACCGTTGGGCTGCTCTGCCCTGCGTCCCCCGTGCGAGCAGAGAGCCCCAAGAGGCACAGAGCCGAGATGAGTTACTGCAGCTCCCCAGTGAACCTCTGCTTTCCAGGGCCTGTGATATCAACAGCATTCCCTGGCTGGCACCTACCTGAGCTCCGGACACGCACGGCCGGGAAGGGCACAGAGCCGCCCAGGTGCCTCTGCGCCGCAGCCCATCGTCCTCCCGTCCCGGCACGGGAGGAATAAAGGCACGAGCGAGGCTCATCCCTGTTCCTGCGTTTTCTGTTTGCAAAGCTGGGCATTGCACAAGGGGAGGATGCCCGAGCCCTGGTGCTCGGCTCTGCTGAGGATCCGGGCACAGGGAGAGGGCTCCGAGCCCACAGCTCTGCCCCAGGCTCCTGCTGGCAGCGGCTCTCGCTCGGCGCGCCGGTCACACTGACCTTGTGCTTCCCAAAAGGGCCTTATCCCAGCGAGGGAGCCGCGGCCAAGGCAAGCGGCTCCCGCAGCCGGGAGCTGCATGAGAGCACCCAGCACCTCACCCCTAACAGCAGGGCCGGCCCCGGCCTTTGCACGAGCAGCACCTGCCGGCACCGCTGCGGCATCCTGGATATTCCATTAGTTTCCCCGGCGAGCGCTTCCCGCCCCTGAGCAGCCGCAGGGATCCGAGGCTGGCGGGCACCGCACCGGCCCCGGGGGCAGCCCTCCTGCGGCAGGGCCTGCGCGGGGGACGCTCCGAGGAGGCAGCAGGAAACCCGGGCTGGGCGCTAGAGGAAGGAGCTGCTGGATTTCTGCAAAGCAACAGCAGGTCCGGGCCGTCTGCAGGAAACCCTGCAAGCGCTGCACTTACTCACACATCACGTGGCCCTGCGCGAGAGGAAGGGTAAACCCCGAGAGCAGGGCAAGTTCCCTCGCCTAAAATCCCTCCACTTTTGACCCGGACAAGGGCCAGGTGCTGCAGAGCCCGTTTGCTCCGCAGGGGAGCTGGGGGACGGCAGCTTGGCCTTGAACACGCGCACGGGAGCTCCGGTACCGCCACACGGCGCTCACCTGAAACGCAGCACTCCCAATTCCCGACCTCCGCAGCTTCGCCCTGTTGAGCCGCTCGGGTCAGTTCTCAGCTCTCTGCCCCTTTTTCCTCCGTGGGGATAAGGTGGCGGCTCCAGCACCACCGGAGGCAGGAGCAGGGCTGAGGCTGGCGGGGGCAGGACGCGGCGGGAGCGGCGCTGCCGGCACCGCGCGAGCCGGGAAGCGCAGCCCAGGCCCCCGGGCCATCCTGCGCCCGCTCTTTGGTGCCCCTCCGCGCGCTCCAGGATGTGCTGAGCCCTGACTGAACTTGCAGCGCGGCAGCTGCTGGGGAAGAGACTGGCTCCGGATCAAACTGGAAGTGTTTTTCCATGATCCTTCCTAACAGCGATGGATGCGAGTGGGATTGGTGACTCTGCTCTCTGTGGGTGACGATGACTGAAAACACTCGGCGCCCGGTGGCCATCGACGTGCCAAAGGGAGCAGCCTGGTGTCCAAAGGGGCCAGCAGGGCTCTGCACGAGGAAGGGTGAGGAGGTGCCTCCTCCCCAGACACAGGCAGTTAATGGCCACGAAGCCGCTCGCTGCACGTTGCCCTGTGCCAAAATGCGGCAGCCAGGCCGCCCCGGGCACCTGGAGAGGGACGCTTAGTTGAGACCTTGCAGACTCATCACAGCGCAGGACCCTTCCTCCCTGCCCTGCTGTCCATGACGGGCAGGATCGGCCTGGCAAGCTGGGCTAACAGCAGTGTCCGGATGCTGCTTTCCACCGGAACAGCCTGCGAGACAGGGACACGGAATGCTCCATGGTGGGCATTCCCAAGCCTCCGGTCGCACAGAGGCTCCCAGGGAGCCTTCCTGGCTGCACAGGGCTGGGATCCGCTCCGGGGAGCTTTGCTGCATCCCCCCCGGCCGTGCCCGGGAACCGGGCGAGGATGCAGCAGGGAGCCGCGGCGCTGCCCGCCCCACGCCGAGGCGCCCGCGCGGACGGTGCCCGGCCCCGGCGGTTCCTGGAAGCGCCGACCCGTCCCGGGCACTGCGTGACTCGGCCCTGAGTCAGCCCCGGCGCCGGCTCCACCACACCCAGCCCGGCCCGCGCGGCTCCGCTTCCGGAGCCGGCCCCCTTCCTGCCCCGGGCTCCATCCCGCCGCAGGGCCCTGCTCACCTGGGAAGGGGCGTCCAGCTCACGGCTCCCTCCCAACCACCCCATCGCACCGGCACCACCTCCGCCGCGCGGCTCCGGGGAGCCCCCGGTGACAAACTTCCCCAAAGGCGCCGCGCAAAGCGAAACAACGTTTAATGTCCCTCTGGTTTGTCACGTCACCCCGCGGGGGTGACCCCGCTGCCCACGCCACAGCCTGTGACTTTCGGGGCATCCCGCGGCCGAGGCTCCGTGTGGAGGCTGCAGGTTCTTCATCCCAGGAGCTCAGCGCGCAGAGGGGTCCGTCCGTCGGGTGCCTCCGACTCGCTCATCCCGGACACGGATCCCGGCGACATCCGGCAGCCCAGGGACAAGAAGAGAGTGGCTACGTTCAACAGTTCTTCAACTGGCAGCTTTAGCTACTAGAGAAGGACATAAAGCTTGCCACTGAAGAACTGGTGCTGTTAGCCAGGAGCGCGACAGCCGGGCCGGCAGCTGGGGAAGAAACACACACGTCAGAGCCGGGATCCGGCACGGAACGGGCGCCCGGAGCGCCCGGCCCACGCGGGGAGAGCTGCTGCTCCCGGGTGGCGGAAGCCCCGCGATGCTGGGCAAGGAGAGCGGCCACCACGGGGGCCAGGGCATCGAGTCACCCCCGGGCTGCTACAGGGGCTCTGGGGACGGTCACGGCTCTTTCCCGGCTCGGCCTCCCCTGCCCTCTCCTTTCCCGGTGCTTCTGCTCCAGCACCCGCAGCGAGCCCCGGAACCCGCCTCACGCCAGCGCCGCGCAGAGACAGGGGAAAAAAAAAAGAAAAATCAAGGCCGTTTCTGCTGGAAAACAGAGATAAGGCAGCTCGTTCCCGCAGGAACGGCCGCCTCGGCAGGGAGGCCGGGGCGAGGAGCGGAGCCGCCGCGCGGGCCCTGCCGCCACCCTGGCCCGGCGGCACCGGGGCAGGTGGAGGTTTCCCCGGGCGCTGCCCTGGGCCGCGCGCCCGGCCGGGTCCCACCGGGCCGCGGGCCAGGAGCTGCCTGCCAAGGAAGACACTGGGGCGGCCGCCGCTGCCAAGGGAGCAGCGGGGGAATTGCGGGAGCAGCGGGGGAATTGCGGGAGCAGAGCTTGTCCGGGGCGTTTTGGAAGAGCGCGAGGCGCCCGGGCCAGCGCGGGACCCCGCGTCTTCCCTCCTCCTCCTCCTCCTGCTGCTCCTCCCTGGAAAAACCCGAGGCGCTGTCGGCGCTGTCAGCACTTCGGCGGCGGCGGGCACCGAGTTCTGGGAAACTCCCCGGCAGCTCCAGCGGGGCTCGGACCTCCCAAGCAGCCGCCGCGGCGGCCCCTCGTGCGGCTAAGGCGGCCGTCCCGGAGCATCCTCCCTTCGGCCTCGTCCCCGCGGGCCCGGCGCCCCGGCAGGGTCCCGCTGGGCCCGGTGCCCCCGGGAAGGGCCGGGCAGGCCGGAGCCCCGCGGCGGGCGGCAGCGGCTGGCCGGGCGCCGGGCCCGCCGGGGATGCCGCGCATTCCTGGCGTGCCGGGTACATCTGGTGCGGATTCCGGCGCGCGGCGCCGCTGGGGTCCCGCCGCTGCTCCACCCCCGCGGGGCCGTGAATCAGCACCCGCCGCCGCGGGGGGGGGTGGGGGCGGGTCGGTAACCGGGAGCCCCCCCCAGCACCGAGGGGCCCCGCAGGGAGGGCAAAGGGACTCCAGGGAGACCCCCCCCTTCCCGGTAAAACCGACACTCCTCCAGGCGAGGGGGTCTCTTCCCGGGGAAGCCGCCCGGCCGGTAAAGGCAGCGACGCCAGGATTAAACTGGCTGCCCCCCGCCCCATCCCGCCGCCATGAACCGGGGCCCTCCCCCGCCGCGGGCCACCCGGACCCTCCTCCCCGCTCCCCGGGATGCTCCGCTCGGTGCCCGCGCCGGGACGCGGCCCCGGGGCAAAGTCTGCCCCGCCCGGCCCCGGAGTGAAGGTCACCCCGGCGCGGCCGCCGCCCGCCGCGGGGCGGCCCCGGCGCCGCCGCCCGCCCCAGCGGGACCCCCCAGCGCGGAGCAGCGCGGGGCGGCGCCCCGGCCCGCGCCCCCTCCCCCGCCAGCGCCGCCGCCGCTCACGGGGGCGAGGCCGCGCGGCCGGGGCGGCGCCCGCGGCCCCCGCCAGCGCAGCGCCGCGCCGGGGGGAACCGAGCCCGCCGCTCCCGCCGCGCGCGGCCGGGGGGAAGGTGACCTTCCCCGACGGGGCTACCGGGCACCGCGGGGCTCGCCCCGACTGCCCGGCCCGGCGCTCCCGGGGCACCGCGCGGGATGCGCCCACGGCCCCGGCTCGACCCGCTCCGCCCGCGGCGCGGCCCCGCCGGACCCACCTGGGCACCCGCCGCGGCACCGGCGGCGCCGCTGCCGCCGCCTCCCCCCGCGCTCGCCGGCTCCCGTCTCGGATCAGCTGGCGGAGTCATGACGCAGCCACCCACCGGCCCCGCCCTCGGCCAATCGCCGCGCGGACCCGCCCCCGCCTTGATGGCCGCGCGCCGCCGCCAATGGGAGCGCGGCACGGCCCGCCGCACAGCCAATGGGGGGCCAGAGCCCGCGCCCCACCCCGCCCGCCCCCGCGCTGGCGGCCGCCCCGTCCAACCGGGCGGCCGGCGGTTGCCTAGGGAACGGGCGGGGCGGTGCCGCGCCGCGGGGCACGCCGGGAGCGGTAGTTCGCGCCGCGGGGCGCTCCCGGCGTGCCCCGCGTGCTGTGAGTTGGCATTTTCAAGCGGGTGAAGCGAGGGGAAGCGGGGAGGGCCGGGCGGCTCTTAAAGGGCCAGGCCCCGCCGGGACAACCCACGTCCACTCCCCTCCCGAGCCCGGGCGCGGCCCCGGCCCCTGCTCCCCGCCGTCGCTGCTCCCCCGCCCGGCCTGCGAGGCGGGTGCAAGGCTGAGGGCGGCCCACGGCGGCCGCCACCTCTTGACCTCCGCCAGGCGCCGGCGGCGCCTTTAAGAGCCCATGGCAGCGACGCGCGGCGATTCCGAGAAGTTGCCCCAAGTTGGCGGCCAATCAGAAGTGAAGCTTCCACAGCGAGGGCCAATGA
>NW_028289810.1:0-121885 GCF_059628265.1 Tinamus guttatus | reverse complement strand
GGGCTGTGGGGCAGCGGGTGCCCCCCCGGCCCCCCCATGGGCGCCATGGGGTGCGGGAAGGCGTGGGGGCCCCCCCCCCGGCCCCCCCGGCAGCCCGTGGTAGGGGCGGCCCTCGGCGGGGGCGGAGCTCATCCAGGGGGGGCGGCTCTGCGGGGGGGGGAGAGGGGGGGTGAGCGGGGGGTTGGGGGGTGCCCATGGGGGGGGGGGATCTGGTTTGGGGGGGTTCCCCCATTCCAGGGGGTTCCCCCATTCCGGGGGATTCCCCCATTCCAGGGGGTTCTCCCATTCCAGGGGTTCTCCCGTTACCCCATTCCAGGGGATTCCCCATTCCAGGGGACTATCCCATTCTGGGGGGGCGGGGGGGGGCTGCTCTCCCATTCCAGGGGTTCTCCCGTTATCCCATTCCAAGGGGATTCCCCATTCCAGGGGGTTCCCCCATTCCAGGGGGATTTCCCCCATTATGCAGGCGGGTTATCCCATTTTGGGGGGTGGTTCTCCCGCTCTCCCATTCCGGGGGTTCTCCCGTTACCCCATTCCAAGGGGTTTCTCCCATTCCAGGGGGTTCTCCCATTCCAGGGCTCTCTCCCATTCCAGGGGGGATTTCCCCCATTACAGAGGCGGGTTATCCCATTCCAGGGGGTGGTTCTCCCGTTACCCCATTCCAAGGGGGTTCTCCCATTCCAGGGGATTCCCCCCATTCCAGGGGGTGGTTCTCCCGCTCTCCCATTCCGGGGGTTCTCCCGTTATCCCATTCCGTTTCTCCCGCTCTCCTGCTACCCCATTATGGGGGGGTCTCTCCCATTATTCCGCTCTGGGGGGCTCTCCCGTTATCCCATTACCCCATTCCAAGGGTTTCTCCCGCTCTCCATTCCAGGGGGTCTCTCCCATTATCCCCCCTCCCATTCCAGAGGGTCTTCCGCTCCGACTGTCCCTCCCACTCTCCCATTATCCCATTCCAGGGCTCTCTCCCGTTATCCCGCTCCAGCATCCCTCCCATTACCCCATTCCGGGTGTCCCTCCCATTACCCCATTCCGGGTGTCCTTCCCATTATCCCATTCCAGGGCTCTCTCCTGTATCCCGCTCTCCCGTTATCCCATTCCGACTGTCTCTCCCATTATCTTGCTCCAACTGTCCCTCCGCTCTCCCATTATCCCATTCGGGTCCCTCCTGCTCTCCCGTTATCCCGCTCCGGGTGTTTCTCCCACTCTCCCGCCCTCCCGTTATCCCATTCTGGGTGTCCCTCCGCTCTCCCGCTCCGCCTGTCCCTCCCGCTCCGCCTGTCCCTCCCGCTCCGCCTGTCTCCGCTCTCACCGGGGGGGCGCTGCTGCCGCCGCTTCCCTGGCCGCCCCCCCGGTTCGAGAGGGGGCTGTTGTTGTGGGCGGCTGTAGAGGCCGCGTTCCCGGGAGCCTCCCCCAGCTCCGCCATGAGCGACAGGTATTCCTTGTCCATGCGGGCCTTGTCCTGCGCCGACTGTGGGTCACCCGGCCTGCGGGTGACACAACAGGACACCGGGTGACGGGGGGAATGGGGGTGACAGGGACACGACGGGACACGGGGTGACAGGGGGAACAGGGACACGGGGGTGACGGGGGCTCCTTGTCCATGCGGGCCTTGTCCTGCGCCGACTGTGGGTCACCCGGCCTGCGGGTGACACGACGGGACATGGGGTGACAGGGGGAACGGGGGGGAACGGGGGTGACGGGGGCTCCTTGTCCATGCGGGCCTTGTCCTGCACCGACTGTGCGTCACCCGGCCTGTGGGTGACACAATGGGACACCGGGTGACGGGGGGAATGGGGGTGACAGGGACACGACGGGACACGGGGTGACAGGGGGAACGGGGACACGGGGTGACGGGGGGGGACATGGACACAGGGTGACGGGGGCGCCTTGTCCATGCGGGCCTTGTCCTGCGCCGACTGTGCGTCACCCGGCCTGCGGGTGACACAATGGGACATGGGGTGACAGGGGGAACGGGGGTGACGGGGGCTCCTTGTCCTGCGCCGACTGTGGGTCACCCGGCCTGCAGGTGACATGACGGGACACCGGGTGACGGGGGGAACGGGGACACGGGGGTGACGGGGGTGATGGGGGCTCCTTGTCCATGCGGGCCTTGTCCTGCGCCGACTGTGCGTCACCGGCCTGCGGGTGACACAATGGGACATGGGGTGACAGGGGGAACGGGGACACAGGGTGACAGAGGGGAACGGGGGTGACGGGGGCTCCCTGTCCATTCGAGCCCTGTCCTGCGCCGACTGTGTCCCCCCCGGCCTGCGGGTGACGCCGGGGGTGCGGGGTGTGCGCGCGGGGCTGTTGCGGTGTGCGGCGGTCGCGCGCTCCCACCTGGCGAACTTGCAGTCGGAGGCGATGTGTCCGGCGCCGCCGCACTTGGTGCACACGGTGGTGTTGGTGATGCTGCGGGTCTCGGTGCTCTGCCACGGCCGCAGGATCCTGCGCGACACCGCGACGCCGTCAGCGCGGGGGACGGGGGGACACGCACACGCACACACACACACGGTGTACACACACACACACACACACACACACACACAGTCGCTCACTGGTTGTCGTCCTCGCACAGCGTGCCGTTCAGTCGTGCCAGCTCCACACACACGGTGTACACGCGCACACGCACAGTCGCTCAGCGGTTGTCGTCCTCACACAGCGTGCTGTTGAGCCGCGCCAGCTCCCACACACACACACACAGCGCCATGGTGCACACACACACAGTGTATACGCACAGGCGGTGCACAGCCGCACGCGCACAGGCGCTCACCGGTTGTCGTTCTTGTGCAGCGTGCCATTGAGCCGCACCAACTCCCACACGCAACCACACACACACACAGTGTACATGCACACCGGCGCACAGTCGCTCGGCGGTTGTCGTCCTCGCGCAGGGTCCCGTTCAGCTGCGCCAGCTCCCACACACACACAGTACACACACACACACACACACGGTGTACACCCGTCACAGCCGGTGCACAGGCACTCACCGGTTGTCGTCCTCGCGCAGGGTCCCGTTCAGCCGCGCCAGCTCCCGCACACACACAGTACACACACACACACACGGTGTACACCCGTCGCACAGGCGCTCACCGGTTGTCGTCCTCGCGCAGAGGTCCCGTTCAGCCGCGCCAGCTCCCGCAGCTGCATCTTGCGCAGGTCGTTCTGGTCCTCGGGGGTCTCGATCCCCTGCTTCAGGATGTTGCGGATCTGGGGGGGCAAGGGGGCGTCAGGCGCGCGGGGGGGGACGCGGGGGACACGTGGGGACACGCGGGGACACTCGGTGTCATCTGCTCCACCGGCGCCTTGACGTTGTCCATGGTGTTGGCCGTCACCCGCACGTGCAGGGGGTACAGGGGGACGCGGGGGCGCGCGGGGGGTACATTGTCATGCGGTGCCGCGTGGTGTCACATGCGGTGTCACCTGTTCTACAGCCTTCTTGACGTTGTCCATGGTGTTGGCCGTCACCAGCGCGTGCAGGGGGTACAGGGGGACGCGGGGACGCGCACGGGGGGTACATGGGTACATTGTCACAGTGTCACGCGGTGTCACACGCGGTGTCACCTGCTCTACCGCCTTCTTGACGTTGTCCATGGTGTTGGCCGTCACCAGCGCGCAGGGGGACGCGGGGGCCGCGCGAGGGGTACATGGGTACATTGTCACACAGTGTCACGCGGTGCTGCGCGGTGTCACCTGCTCCACCGCCTTCTTGACGTTGTCCATGGTGTTGGCCGTCACCAGCGCGTGCAGGGGGACGCGGGGGACGTGCGGGGGGTACATGGGTACATTGTCACACAGTGTCACGCGGTGTCACACGCGGTGTCACCTGCTCTACAGCCTTCTTGACGTTGTCCATGGTGTTGGCCGTCACCAGCGCGCGGGGGGATGCAGGGGGACGCGGGGACGCGCGCAGGGGGTACATGGGTACATTGTCACGCGGTGCCGCGCGGTGTCACCTGTTCTACAGCCTTCTTGACGTTGTCCATGGTGTTGGCCGTCACCAGCGCGCGCAGGGGGACACGGGGACGCGCGCGGGGTGTACATGGGTACATTGTCACGCGGTGTCACACGCGGTGTCACCTGCTCCACCGCCTTCTTGACGTTGTCCATGGTGTTGGCCGTCACCAGCGCGTGCAAGGGGACGCGGGGACGCGCGCGGGGGGTACATGGGTACATTGTCACGCGGTGTCACCTGCTCCACCGCCTTCTTGACGTTGTCCATGGTGTTGGCCGTCACCAGCGCGCGCAGGGGGTACAGGGGGACGCGGGGGCGCGCGGGGGGTGTACATGGGTACATTGTCACACGCTGTGATGTGGTGTCACCTGTTCTACAGCCTTCTTGACGTTGTCCATGGTGTTGGCCGTCACCAGCGCGCAGGGGGATGCGGGGGCGCGCGGGGGGTACATTGTCACACAGTGTCACGCGGTGTCACACGCGGTGTCACCTGTTCTACAGCCTTCTTGACGTTGTCCATGGTGTTGGCCGTCACCAGCGCGTGCAGCGGTTCGTCCTCCCCCGGCAGCATCTGCCCGTCCTTGCGGCCGACCTTGCCCTCCTTGACGGAGCCCTTCCCGCGGATCATGATCTTGGCGTTGCACTCCTTCTCGATGTTCTTCAGGGTGTTGCCCCTGGAAAACAGGTGTGTGTGTGAACACGTGTGTGTGTGAACACGTGTGTGTGCACAGGCACGGCGTTGCACTCCTTCTCGATGTTCTTCAGGGTGTTGCCCCTGGAAAACAGGTGTGTGTGTGTGAACACGTGTGTGTGTGTGTGAACACGTGTGTGTGTGCACGGGGACGGCGTTGCACTCCTTCTCGATGTTCTTCAGGGTGTTCCCCCTGCAAAACAGGTGTGTGTGAATGTGTGTGAACACGTGTGTGTGTGAACACGTGTGTGTGTGAACACGTGTGTGTGCACAGGCACGGCGTTGCACTCCTTCCCGATGTTCTTCAGGGTGTTACCCCTGTAAGACACGTGTGTCAACGTGTGTGAACACGTGTGTCAACACGTGTGTGTGTGAACATGTGTGTGTGTGCGCACAACGATGGCGGTGCACTCCTCGATGTTCTTCAGGGTGTTACCCCTGTAAGACACGTGTGTCAACGTGTGTGAACACGTGTGTGCACACGTGTGTGCACAGGCACAGCGCTGCACTCCTCGATGTTCTTCAGGGTGTTACCCCTAGAAAACAGGTGTGTGTGTGAACACGTGTGTGTGTGAACACGTGTGTGTGTGAACACATGTGTGCGGGGGGACGGGGCTGCACTCCTTCTCGATGTTCTTCAGGGTGTTACCCCTGCAAAACATGTGTGTGAACACGTGTGTGCGGGGGACGGCGCTGCACTCCTCCGTGTTCTTGAGGCCGTTACCCCCGCGGGCCACGTGTGTGTGAAAACCTGTGTGTGTGCGGGACACGGGTGTGCGGGACACGGGTGTGCACACCGGGACGGGGCTGCACTCCTTCCCAGCGTTCTTCAACGTGTTCCGCCTGTAGCGTGTCAGCAGCAGGGACACCCGTGTGCGGGGACACACCCGTGCAGGAGACGACACCCGTGTGCGCAGGGACAACACGCGCACCCCGCACACACACCCGCGTGCACACCCGCACACACACCCACGCGCACACCCGCACACGCGCACACACACCCGCACGCACACCCGCACACACACCCACGCGCACACCCGCGCGCCGCACACCTGGGCCCGATGAGCAGCCCCACGAAGTTGATCTCGGGGTACTCGTCCTGCGGGATCATCACTTTGTCGCTGACCCGGGTGGCCGGCGGCCTGTGGGGACAGGGGGGGACCCCGCGGTGACATCGGGGACACCGGGAGGGGACGGGGCCGCCGCGACGCGGGGACACCAGGGGGACGGGGACAGGGCCGGGACACCCATGGGGACACCAGGGGGATGGGGACAGGACTGGGACACCCATGGGGACATCCAGGGCCATGGGGACAGGACCAGGACACCCACGGTGACACCAGGGGGATGGTGACAAGCCCGTGACACTCATGGGGACAGGACCAGGACACCCACGGTGACACCAGGGCCATAGGGACAGGTCTGGGACACCCACAGTGACACCAGGGGGACGGTGACAGCCCCAGGATGCCTGTAGTGACACCAGGCGCCACTCAGGGTGATGGTGACAGTCCCGTGACACCCCTGGTGGCACTAGGGCCATGGGGACAGGCCCGTAACAGCCATGGTGACAACGTGGGTCATGGTGACAAGCCTGTGACGTGTCCATGGTGCCACCAGGTGGCTGGTGACAGCCCTGTGCTGCCCGTGGTGACACCAAGGACACCCACGGTGCCACCAGGGCCACTCATGGTGATGGTGACAGCCCCAGGACACCCGCAGTGACACCAGGATGACGGTGACAGCCCCAGGACAGCCACGGTGGCTTCGGGGCGATGGTGACAGCCCCACGATGCCCGCAGTGACCCCGCGGTGACGGTGAGAGCCCCAGGACACCCACGGCGACGGTGACAGCCCCATGATACCCACGGTGACACCAGGATGACGGTGACAGCCCCAGGACAGCCATGGTGACTGTGACAGCCCCAGGACACCCGCCGTGGCTCCGGGGTGACGGTGACAGCCCCAGGACGCCCGCGGTGACACCAGGATGATGGTGACAGCCCCAGGACAGCTGTGGTGGCTCCGGGGCGATGGTGACCGCCCCAGGACACCCGCGGTGACAGTGACAGCCCCATGATACCCGCGGTGACACCAGGATGACGGTGACAGCCCCAGGACAGCCGTGGTGACTGTGACAGCCCCAGGATGCCTGCAGTGACCCCAGGGTGACAGTGACAGCCCCATGATGCCCACGGCGATGGTGACAGCCCCAGGACACCCGTGGTGACACCAGGATGATGGTGACAGCCCCAGGACACCCGCGGTGACAGTGACAGCCCCAGGACGCCCGCGGTGACAGTGACAGCCCAGGACGCCCGCGGTGACCCCGCGGTGACGGTGACGGCCCCGCGGCGCCACTCACTTGTAGTCGGCGGGCGGTTTGAAGTCGGGGTTGAGCGCCACCATCTCGGTGATGAGGTTGTGCCGCTCCTCCTCCAGCTTCTTGCGCGTGCGGAACTCGCGCGTGTTCAACCGCTTCCCCTCGCTGTTGTAGATGGGCTCGGGGGACGGCGACCTGGGGGCAGGCGGCGTCACCCGCGGCCACCGCCGGCGGCGGCACCAACACCGCGACCGTTACGGCTGTCACTGTGACCGCGCTAGCGCCAATGTGACCATTGCTAGTGTCGCTGCGACTGTTACTAGTGTCACTATGACCATTACTAGCGTCAATATGACCATTGTTAGTGTCGCTACGACTGTTACTAGTGTCACTATGACCACTACTAGTGTCAATATGATCGTTACTATTGTCAATATGACCATTACTATTGACACTACAACCATTACTAGTGTCACTATGACCGTTACTATCGTTCCTGCAAACGTTACTACTGTTATTATAGTTACAACAGTAGTTGTTATTGTTACTATAACCATTATCGCTACCATGATAGCTGTTTTTGTTACTCTCACCGCTACTATCGTTACTCTGTTACTATTACTGATTGTTACTATCGTTATTCCCATTATTACTGTCATTACCCAGACCCTTCTTGTTGTCACTATGGTCATTACTCCCATTACTACAATCATTACTTTCATCGTTACTATCATTACTCTGATGGTTACTATTACTTTGATAATTACTATTGATACTATAATCATCATTCTGATCAATACTAGCATTGCTGTAATTGTTACTACTGTCACCCTAATCATTGCTACCATCGTTCTCATTGTTGCTCTCGTTACTATCGTTGCTATAACAATTCTATTGCTATAACAATTCGTTGCTATAACAATAATAACACGTTATTATCACGTTCTTATCGCGCTCTTATCGCGTTAATATCGCGCAATTATCGCTATTCCCGCGATTCCCGACTCTTTTTCCTCATTTTGGCGCCTTTTCCTAACGCTTTTAGGAGCCGCCGGCGGGAAGCTAAAAGGGAAGAGTCAGTCGCGGTCGCCGCGGCAACACCCCGAAACCCCCCAAAAAAGGGAAAATCCTCCAGGTCGCTCTCCCAGGCTGGATTTTTGGCGGCTTTTTGGCGGCTTTTGGCGCTTTTTTGCCTTTTTTTGGTTAAGGTTCGGAACCTTCTTTAAAAACGTGGCAAATTTTACGGATTCGCTGCAAGAAGGGATCAAGGTTACGGTAAAAAAAACCAACGTTACGGTAAAAATAAAGGTTACGGTAAAAAAACCAACGTTACGGTAAAAACAAAGGTTACGGAAAAAATGAAGGTTACGGTAAAAAAGAAGGTTACGGAAAAAATGAAGGTTACGGTAAAAAAGAAGGTTACGGTAAAAAAGAAGGTTACGGTAAAAAAGAAGGTTACGGTCGGAGCGAGCGTTGGGATCGAAAGGAGCGTTAGGGTCAACACGAAGGTTACGGCAATAAAACCGGTTCAAAAGACGTTCCGGAGGCCTCGGATCGGGAAGGGGCTCTGGAGCGGTCGGAGGCGGCGCCGCTGTCGTCGCAGGAGCAAAGGGTGAAGCCGGAGCCGGCCGCGGCGGCGCCCCCCTCCTCCCCGTATTCCCGTATCCCATATCCCGTGTCCCGGAGCCGGTGCCGGTCCCGGCGCGGTCCCAACCTGTCCTCAGGGTTAGGGGGGATGCCCAGGTCTCCCGTGCGCAGTTTGCGGGTCAGGTCTTCGATCTGCAGTTGCACTGCAAGAAAGCGGCTTAGGGAGGGACGGCGGAGCGGCCGGACGGGGGGCGGCTCCGCGGGGCGGCGCTCCCGGCGCTCCCGGCGCTCCCGGCGCGGCCGTTACCTATGTAGGCCCGTTCCTGCTCCCGCGTGAGCCCGGGCGGGATCACCGTGGGCATCCCGGGAATCACCGTCTTCTGCTCCAGGGAGTCCTGGTTCCAGCGGCTCCGCTTGCGCTTCTTGGGGAAGTCTGGGGGGCGGGAAGGGCGGGAAGGGCGGGAAGGGGGGTCAGCGGGACCGCGCGGCGGAGACGGGGCCTTCCCGGCGGATCCCAGCCCTTCCCAGGGGATCCGGGGCCTTCCCGGTGGATCCAGGTCCTTCCTAGCCGATCTGGACCCCCTTCCCGGCCACTCCAGGTGCCCTTCCCAATGGATCCAGGCCCTTCCCAGCGGATCCGGGTGCCTTCCCACCGGATCCAGGCGCCCTTCCTGGCCATTCCAGGCCCTTCCCAGCGGATCCAGGGCCTTCCCAGCGGATCCAGGGCCTTCCTAGCTGATCTGGATCCCCTTCCCAGCCACCCCAGGCCCTTCCCGGTGGATCCAGGTGCCCTTCCCAGCAGATCCGGGTGCCCTTCCCGGCGGATCCAGGCACTCCTGGAAGGTCCGGATCCCCTTCCCAGAGGATCCGGGCCCTTCCTGGCCGATCTAGATGCCCTTCCCAGCGGATCCGGGTGCCCTTCCCAGCCACTCTGGGCCCTTTCCGGCCACTCCAGGTGCCCTTCCCGGCGGATCCCAGCCCTTCCCAATGAATCCGGACCCCCTTCCCGGCGGATCCGGGTCCCCTTCCCGGCGCTCCCGGTCCCGCTCCCGCACGTGGCCCCTCCCGCCCCCCCCGGGGCCCCCGCGGACCCCCCTGGACAAGGACCGCCCCCCCCCCGTACCGGGCCCAAAACCCCCATGACCGGAACCGGGACCCCCCGGACCGGACCGGGACCCCCTTGAACTGGGCCGGGACCCCCCTGTACCGGGACCGCCCCCTCCCGGAACCCCCCTGTACCGGGGCCAAAACCCCTTTAATCTGGGCCGGGACCCGCCCGAACCGGGGCCAAAACCCCCTTGAACCGGGACCGGGATCCCCCCCGCACCCCACGTGTCCCCCCCGGTACCGGAACCGATCCCGGCCCCCCCCCCCGTACCGATCTCGGTCCCGATCGTCCCCACCCCGTACCGGTCCCGGCCCGCTTCCTCCCCCTCCCCCATACCGGTACCGATCCCCCTACATCGTACCGGTACCGGTCCCCCCCCCCCCCGCACTGGTCCCGGTCCCGGTTCCCCCCCGGTCCCGGTTCCGTTCCCCCCCCCCGCACCGGTTCCGGTCCCGGTTCTGTTCCCCCCCCGGTCCCGGTTCGGTCCCGGTTCCGTTTCCCCCCCCCCGGTCCCGGTTCCGGTCCCGGTTCCGTTTCCCCCCCCCCGTTCCGGACCCGGTCCCGGTCCCGTTTCCCCCCCCCGTTCCGGTCCCGGTTCCGGTTCCGGTCCCGGTTCCGTTCCCCCCCCGTTCCGGTCCCGGTTCCGTTCCCCCCCACCCCGGTTCCGGTCCCGGTTCCGTTCCCCCTCCACCCCGGTCCCGGTCCCGGTTCCGGTTCCGTTCCCCCCCCCCGTCCCGGTTCCGGTTCCGGTCCCCCCGTACCGCTCCTCCGCGCGGCTTTGGCCCGGCGGGCCCCTCGCTGTTCCCGGCGGCGGCGGCGGCGGCTCCGGCTCCCCCCCCCCCCGCGCCGCCCTCGATCGCCAGCGGCGGCGGCGGCTGCTCCAGCCCGGGCGGCGGCGACGCCGCGGGGTAGCGGAAGGGCCCGTAGGGCGCCCCGGAGCCCCCGGGCGGCTGCGGCGGCGGCGGCGGCGGCGGGGGGGGAGCGGCGGCGGCGGCGGCGGCGGCGGCGGGAGCCGCTGGGGCCTGCGGGGCGCCGGGCCCGGGGGCTGCGGCTGCTGCTGCGGCGGCGGCGGCGGCGGCGGCTGCGCCTGGGGCTGCGGCGGCGGCGGCGGCGGCGGCGGCGGCGGCGGCAGCGCCGCGAAGGGGTAGGCGGCGGCCGCCATGAGCGCGGGCGGCGGCGGCGGGCGGAGCTTCCCCAGCGGCGCCGCGTTCGCCCCGGTCGCCATAGAAGCCCCCGCCGGGGCCGCCGGCCTTCGCGAACCTTCCAGGCGGCCGCGGCGCCGGGCGCGCGCGGATTGGCCCGCGGGGCTGTCGGTCACGGGGAGGGGAGGCGCCATTGGCCGGCGGGGCTGCCCGTCCGCGCGCGGCGCGGCCCCATTGGCCGGGGAGAGGGCGGCGCGGCCGGGATTGGCCCGCGCGCGCCGGCCGCGCTCATTGGCCGCCCGCCGCGTCGCTCAAGGCGGAGGCGGTGCGCGGTTGGCGGAGGGGGCGGCGGGGCGGGGCTTGCGCTGCGCGAGCGCTGATTGGGCGGCGCGACGGAGGGCGGGCCCGCGGCGGGGCCGAGGCGCGGCGCCATTGGCTGGCGCGCGGCCCCGCCCCCGCGCGCCACGCGCCCCGGACGCTCTGCGCGGGGGAGCGGGCGGCCCCGTGGCGGGCGGGGGCGGTTGGCCGTGACGTCAGCGGCGCCGCCGCCGCCCATTGGCTGGCGCCGCCGCCCCGCGGGCGAGGCGCGCGCTGATTGGTCGGGAGCGGCGGGGGCGGGGAGGGGCCGGCGCGGGGCATCACGGGAGCGGCCCCCCCCCCGCGCACACATGCGCCGCGGGGCACGACGGGAGCGCGGCCATTTTGTGTCCTCCCCCGCTTTGTCCCCTTGGCCCCAAATCCCCCCTTTTTAGCCCTAAATCCCAACCCACCCCCCCGCCCCCCCCCGCGCGCCCCGAATCCGCCGATTTGGCCCCAAATCCCCCCGCTCCCCCCCCCAGGCGCCGTTTCCGCCCCCGGCGCCATTGGAGCCTCCCGGCCCCCCCCGTCCGGGATCCGGGACACCCCGGGGGGGGGGGGGGACACGTGACCCTCCCCGGCCCCGCCCCTTGGGGGGGGGACACAGGGTTGACCCCATTGGGAGCGGGGGGGGGTGAGCTCAGGATGACGTCACGAGGGGGCACGTGGGGGGGGCTCGTGGGTTTGGGGGGGGCCCATTTCCGGGGGGGGCAGCTCTGCAGGATGACGTCACTATGGGGGGGTCGGGACCCCCCCCACATGGGACTGGGACCCCCCAGGAGAACCGAAACCCCCCGAAATCGCCCCAAAATCCCCGGGGCGGGGGGGGGGGGGGGAAACCGTCCTGGGTCACGTGGGTGGTGGCGGCGCTGGGGGGGGCGATTTGCATCGTAGCCCCGCCCAGATCCGGGCCAGGCCCCGCCCCTCGCGCGGCAACCTCCCGCCTCGCTTGGCCCCGCCCTTCCCGGACGGGGTCCCGCCCCCGATGCCCCGCCCCTCTCCCTACGCTCCGCCCACTTCCCATCCAGGCCCCGCCCCTCTTTTCTCTCCCCCCACCCCTCAATAAAGGAGAGGCCGGCACCAAAATGGCGCTTTATGAACCCAAAACGGCGCTTTATGAACCAAAAACGGCCTTTATTAACCCAAAACAGGATGCGGCAGCCAAGCAAAGGGGGGGCGGGGCTGGAGCTGGGATTTGGGGCTAAAAACGGGGGATTTGGGGCCAAGGAGGGGGGTGACATAATGGGGGGGCGGGGGGAGGTTTGGGGGGACCCCGGAGACCCGGGGGGGGGGGCACGAGGCCCCGCCCATTTTGGGGGGATTCCCCCGTTTTGGGGGTCTCGGAGCCCATTTTGGGGGGATTCCCGCGGTTTTGGGGCCCCTTGCATGTGGAGGGGGCAGCGGGGGGGGGGTCCTGTGGTTCTGGGGGGGGTCTCGGAGCCCCATTTTGGGGAGGATTCCCGCGGTTTTGGGGCCCATTGCATGTGGGGGGGCAGTGGGGGGGTCCTGTGGTTCTGGGGGGGGTCTCGGAGCCCCATTTTGGGGTGAATCCTGCAGGTTTTGGGTCACGGCCCCTTCGCGGGCGCTTGAAGCCAAGGGGGGGGGCAGGGAACGGGGGGGTCCTGCGGTTTGGGGGTCCCAGGGCTCCATTTTGGGGTGATTTCCCCCTTTTTGGGGTCCCAGAGCTCCATTTGGGGCGAATTCTCCTATTTTTGGGATCTCAGAGCTCCATTTTGCGGTGATTCCCCCATTTTGGGGGTCTCGGAGCTCCATTTTGGGTGAATTTTCGTATCTTTGGGGTCTCAGGGGGCCATTTTGGGCTAATTTTCCCATTTTTGGGGTCCCCGAGCTCCGTTTTTCGCAATTTTTCCCGTTTTTGGGGTCCCCGAGCTCCATTTTTCACGATTTTTCCCGTTTTCGGGGTCCCCGAGCCCTGTTTCGGGTGAATTTCCCTGTTTTTCCACTCACAGCCCCTTTCGCGGGCGCTTGAGGAAGCCGAGCGCAGAGAGGGGAATGGGGGGAATCCTGCGGTTTTGGGGGTCTCGGAGCTCCATTTTTAGCGAATTTTCCCATTTTTGGGGTCCCCGAGCTCCGTTTTTCGCGGTTTTTCCCGTCTTCGGGGTCCCCGAGCCCGGTTTCGGGTGAATTTCCCCGTTTTGGGGCTCTCAGAGGCCCTTGCGCGGGCGCTTGAGGAAGCCGAGCGCGTAGGCGCTGGGGGCCGCGCGCTGCTTCCGCAGCGTCACCTGCGACTGGGCCGTGAGCTGCAGTTTGATGGCGCTCGAGTTGATCTTGGGCGCCCGCAGCAGCTCCTGCATCCCCCGCATCTTCTCGCTCTGGAACACGAGCACGGGGCCCGCGGGGGCGCCGGGGACGCCGGGGACACCGGGGACGGCGCTGGGGACACCGGGGACGGCGCTGGGCACGTTGGGCGCGTTGGGCGCGGGGTTGACGTTGTTGGGTGCGTTGGGTGCATTGGACGTGCTGTTGACGTTGGGTGCACTGTTGACGCTGTTGACGCTGTTATTGACGTTGTTGACGCTGTTATTGACGTTGTTGACACTGCCGTTGACGCCGTTGTTGGCGCTGTTGACACCATTGGCGCCGTTGACGCTGTTGTTGGCCCCGTTGGCGCCGTTGTTGACGTTGTTGACGCCGTTGTTGACGCTGTTGGCGCCGTTGTTGACGCTGTTGACGCCGTTGTTGACGTTATTGACGCTGTTGTTGACGCCGTTGTTGACGGTGTTGACGCCGTTGGCGCCGCTCCCCGCGCGGCGCCGCTCGGGCGCCCTCTTGGCCGGCGGCTCCTCCGCCTTGGACTCCCGCCGCGGCCCCCGGCGCCGCCCGTCCCGGGGATCCTCCGGTCCCGGCTCTTCGGCCTCGGCCGCGTCGGCGTCGCGGGACACGAGGGTCACCTGCTGGCGGACCTGGATATGGGGACATGGAGGGGACATTGGGGACATTGGGACATGAGGGGACATTGGGACACCAGGGACACCAGCGTGACCTGCTGGCGGACCTGGAATGGGGACATGGGGACATTGGGGACACCAGGGACACCTGGTGCCACACCTGGGACATGGGGACACAGGGGACATGGGGGGCAGGAGGGAGCCCATGGGGGACATCAAGGGACACCAAGGAGCTGCCGGGACCCCTGTGTCCCCCCCGTGGTGTCACCGTGTCACTCTCGTGGTGTCACTGCGTCACCGTGCCACCCCCGCGGTGTCACCCCCACAGTGTCCCTGTGTCACCCCACAGTGTCGCTGGGTCACCCACGTGTCACCCCCGCAGTGTCACCCCGCCCCCCCGTGTCACCCCGGTGTCACCTCCCGTGTCCCTGTGTCCCCCCCGTGTCACCTGCGCGTCGAAGGGGCCCAGGCTCTGCACCCACCCCAGGACAGGTGTGGGGCTGCCCCACAGGACCCCAGACCCCCAGGACCCCCGCGGTGTCACCCCACAATGTCATCGTGTCCCCATGTCCCCCCCCTCACTGTCACCTGCGCGTCGAAGCAGCCCAGACTCTGCACCCGCCCCCAGGACCCCTGTGCCAGCCCCTGGTGTCCCCCCACGGTGTCACCCCGCAGTGTCCCTATGTCACCCCCGCAGTGTCACCCCCCGGTGTCACCCCCCCGTGTCCCCCCCGCGGTGTCACCCCCCGGTGTCACCCCCCCGTGTCCCCCCCCCCCGTGTCACCTGCGCGTCGAAGCGGCCCAGACTCTGCACCAGGAAGGTGGCCCAGCCCACGTGCAGGACGGGGGTCGGGCTCCCCTCCTCCCACTTGCAGATCCCGTCGTAGAAGCGGAGCAGGAGGGCGAAGCAGCGGGGGTCGCGCAGGGCGGGGAGCGGCGCGCCCGCCTGCCCCACGGCAACAATGGGGCGGCCCCATAGAGTCAATGGGGCGGCCCCATAGAGACCCATAGAGTCAATGGGGCGGCCCCATAGAGACCCACGGCAACAATGGGGCGGCCCCATAGAGTCAGTGGGACAGCCCCATAGAGACCCATGGAGTCAATGGGGCAGCCCCATAGAGACCCATGGAGTCAATGGGGCGGCCCCATAGCGACCCATAGAGTCAATGGGGCGGCCCCCCATGTAACCCCCGCCCGCCTGCCCCATGGCGACCCATAGCGTCAATGGGGCAGCCCCATAGCGACCCATAGAGTCAATGGGGCAGCCCCATAGAGACCCATGGAGTCAATGGGGCGGCCCCATAGCGACCCATAGAGTCAATGGGGCGGCCCCCCATGTAACCCCCGCCCGCCTGCCCCATGGCGACCCATAGCATCAATGGGGCAGCCCCATAGCGACCCATAGCGTCAATGGGGCAGCCCCATAGAGACCCACGGCATCAATGGGGCAGCCCCATAGAGTCAATGGGGCAGCCCCCATGTAACCCCCGCCCGCCTGCCCCATAGCGACCCATAGCGTCAATGGGGCGGCCCCATAGAGTCAATGGGGCAGCCCCATAGAGACCCATGGAGTCAATGGGGCAGCCCCATAGAGACCCACAGAGTCAATGGGGCAGCCCCATAGAGACCCACAGCGTCAGTGGGGCGGCCCCATAGCGACCCATGGAGTCAATGGGGCGGCCCCATAGCATCAATGGGGTAGCCCCCCATGTAACCCCCACCCGCCTGCCCCACAGCATCAGTGGGGAGGCCCCACGGCGACCCATAGAGTCAATGGGGCGGCCCCATAGGGTCAATTGGGCAGCCCCATACTGACCCATAGCGTCAGTGGGGCAGCCCCACACACGCCTCCTTGCTCCAGTGGCTGTGGGTGCCCCCCAAGTGCCCCCAGGGCCCCCCCGCCCCCCCCGCCGTGGGGCGCCCCCCAAGTGCCCCCAGGGCCCCCCGCCCCCCCGCCGTGGGGCGCCCCCCAAGTGCCCCCACCTGGGCGCCGTGGGGCTCGGCCGCGTTGGCCGCCTCCTTGAGCAGGTTGGGGATGACGTCGTTGGCGACGTCGAACAGCTCCTTGTAGATCTCCTCGTCCTCGCGGCAGTAGTTGTAGCTGGGGGCGGCGGCCGCTGTGGGGCTGCCCCACGGATACCCCCGGCCCCACGGATACCCCCAGCCCCACAGATACCCCCCCAGCCCCACAGATACCCCCAGACCCACGGATACCCCCCAGCCCCACGGATACACCCAGCCCCACGGATACCCCCCGCCCCACGGATACCCCCCCAGCCCCACAGATACCCCCAGACCCACGGATACCCCCCAGCCCCACGGATACCCCCCCAGCCCCACGGATACCCCCAGCCCCACGGATACACCCAGACCCACGGATACCCCCCAGCCCCACGGATACCCCCAGCCCCACGGATACCCCCAGTCCCACGGATACCCCCCAGACCCACGGATACCCCCAGCCCCACAGATACCCCCAGCCCCACGGATACACCCGGCCCCACGGATACCCCCCAGACCCGCGGATACCCCCGGCCCCACGGATACCCCCCAGACCCACGGATACCCCCAGCCCCACGGATACACCCGGCCCCACGGATACCCCCAGCCCCACAGATACCCCCCCAGACCCACGGATACCCCCAGACCCACGGATACCCCCGGCCCCACGGATACACCCGGCCCCACGGATACCCCCGGCCCCACGGATACCCCCAGCCCCACAGATACCCCCCAGACCCACGGATACCCCCAGCCCCACGGATACACCCGGCCCCACGGATACCCCTGGCCCCACGGATACCCCCCAGCCCCATGGCTGCCCCACAGCTGCCCCGCATCATCCCCACGACCGCCCCACAGCTGCCCCACGGCCACCCCACAGCACCAGGGAGGGAGCTCTGTGGCTGCCCCACAGCCATCCCCAGCCCCACATCAGCCCCACAGCCGCCCCACAGCTGCCCCATGGCCGCCCCACATCTGCCCCCCTCCGCCCCACGGCGGCGCTCACTCCTGGATGACGGCGGCCGTGTCCGCCCAGGCCTCCAGCGCCTCCCGCACATTCTTGTTGCGGCAGTGGTACCCGGCCAGGTACATGTAGGGGTAGAGGTGCTCGTTGTTGTAGTAGGTGCGGGCGGAGGCGATGCCCTGCGGGGAGACGGGGTTGGGGGGCGCCCCAGAGCGCTGCCCCATAGCCCTGCCCCATAGGGCTGCCCCATAGCCCTGCCCCACAGCCCTGCCCCACGGCGCTGCCCCATAGGGCTGCCCCATAGCCCTGCCCCACGGCCCTGCCCCACGGCCCTGCCCCACGGCGCTGCCCCATAGTCCTGCCCCATAGCCCTGCCCCACGGCCCTGCCCCACGGCGCTGCCCCACGGCGCTGCCCCACGGCGCTGCCCCACGGCGCCGCCCCACGGCGCCCACCTTGTGGTAGAGGGTGAGGGGGTCCGGCCGCCCCGGCGTCGGCTCCAGCTCCTCCAGATCAGCCAGGTTGCCCAGGGCCATGGGGTACCTGCCGTGGGGCGGGGGTCAGACCCACGGCGGGGGGCGCTGTCCCACAGCGCAGACCCTGCCCCATAGCGCAGACCCCGCCCCACAGCGCAGACCCTGCCCCACGGAGCTGCCCCTGCCCCACAGCGCAGACCCTGCCCCATGGAGCTGCCCCCGCCCCACAGCACAGACCCTGCCCCACGGAACTGCCCCTGCCCCACAGCGCAGACCCTGCCCCACAGCACAGACCCTGCCCCACAGCGCAGACCCTGCCCCATGGAGCTGCCCCCGCCCCACGGAGCTGCCCCCGCCCCACAGCGCGGCCCCCGCCCCACTCACTTCTCCAGGTGCCCCATGTCGTAGAGCAGCCAGAGCAGACGCTGTGGGGAGAAGAAGGGTCAGGGCTGCCCCACAGCGGGACCCCCAGCCCCACAGGCAGCCCAACACGCGCCCCACGGCTGCCCCACGGCCGCCCCACACCCTGCCCCATGGCTGCCCCATGGCTGCCCCACGGCTGCCCCACACCCTGCCCCACACCCGCCCCACACCCGCCCCACATCCTGCCCCACACCCGCCCCACATCCTGCCCCACACCCGCCCCACACCCTGCCCCACGGCCGCCCCACACCCTGCCCCACGGCCGCCCCACGGCCGCCCCCCACCTGCTGCAGCTGCAGCAGCTCCAGGCTGTCGCTGTGCGGGTCGATCGCCGGGTTCATGGCGCACACCATAAAAGCCACCTCCATGTGGCGGCTGCAGCGCAGGTAGGAGCCCTTGAGGTACAGCCAGCTCTGGGGACAACGGGGACAATGGGGACAACGGGGACACGGGGGGACAATGGGGGGACAATGCGGACATGGGGGGACAATGGGGACAATGGGGACAATGGGGACAGGGGGGACAATGGGGACAATAGGGGGACAATGGGGACGGGGGGACACGGCGTCACCAGGGCCGCCCGGGCGCCTCCCGACCCCGTCACAACCCCCGTGTCCCCCCATGTCCCCAACGTCCCCCCATGTCCCTATGTCCCTGCCACGTCCCTCCATGTCCCCCCGTGTTCCTCCGTGTCCCCATCATCCCCCCGTGTCCCCAACGTCCCCGCGTGTCCTCCATGTCCCCCCATGTCCCCAAAGTCTCCCCCATATCCCTATTTCCCCCAATGTCCCAGAGTGTCCCCAAGTCCCCTGTCCCCATGTCCCCTCCATGTCCCCACCCTGTCCCCATTGTCACCCTCTCGTCCACGCCGCCCTGGACGCTCTGTCCCCATCTGTCCTCGTGTCCCTTCCCGTGCCAGATGACTCATGTCCCCATGTCCCCCGTGTCCCCATGTCCCCACAGTGTCCCCATGTCCCCGTGTCCCCTCCACGTCCCCATATCCCCGCAGTGTCCCCACGGTGTCCCCATTGTCACCCTGTCCCCATGGTCACCCTCTCGTCCACGCCGGCCTGGACGCTCTGTCCCCTCCGGTCCTCGTGTCCCTTCCCGTGCCACGTGACCTCGGCGCTCTGCTCCCCGCCCCGCCCGAACACGACCCACGCGTGGTCCTCGGACAGGGCCAGGTGGACGTCACCGAGACCGAGCGCCTGACAGGCGGCAACAGCCGCGAAGGCGACACCCGACGAGTCCAGCTTGGTGCCTGTGGGGACATGGGGGACATTGGGGACATGGGGACACGTTGGGGACGTTGGGGACATCAGGGACATTGGGGACACCACGAGGCCATGGCCACTGCCGCAAAGGTGACACCCGACAAGTCCAGCTTGGTGCCACACACACACTATGGGGCACCCCACACGCTATGGGTCGCCCCACACCCCCCGCGCTATGGGGCAGCCCCACACGCTATGGGGCAGCCCCACACCCTGCGCTATGGGGCACCCCACACGCTATGGGGCAGCCCCACTCACCCGTGATGAAGCTGAACAGGGACTGGATGTGCGCGCGGTCCTTGAAGTAGGAGCGGCCCCGGGAACACCCTCCCCCCGCGCTATGGGGCAGCCCCACATCCCACGCTATGGGGCAGCCCCACACGCTATGGGTCGCCCCACACTCACCCGTGATGAAGCTGAACAGCGACTGGATGTGCGCGCGGTCCTTGAAGTAGGAGCAGCCCCGGGAACGCCCTCCCCCCACGCTATGGGGCAGCCCCACACGCTATGGGGCAGCCCACACGCTATGGGTCGCCCCACGCTCACCCGTGATGAAGCTGAACAGGGACTGGATGTGCGCGCGGTCCTTGAAGTAGGAGCGGCCCCGGGAACGCCCTCCCCCCGCGCTATAGGGCAGCCCCACATGGTATGGGGCACCCCCCACGCTATGGGGCAGCCCCACACCCCACGCTATGGGTCGCCCCACACGCTTTGGGGCAGCCCCACACCCCACACGCTATGGGGCACACCCCGCACTATGGGGCACCCCACACGCTATGGGTCGCCCCACACCCCACGCTCACCCGTGATGAAGCTGAACAGGGACTGGATGTGCGCGCGGTCCTTGAAGTAGGAGCGGCCCCGGGAATGCCCTCCCCCCACGCTATGGGGCAGCCCCCCACGCTATGGGGCACCCCACACCCCACACGCTATGGGGCACCCCCCACGCTATGGGTCGCCCCACACGCTATGGGGCACCCCACACGCTATGGGGCAGCCCCACACGCTATGGGGCAGCCCCACACGCTATAGGGCAGCCCCACTCACCCGTGATGAAGCTGAACAGCGACTGGATGTGCGCGCGGTCCTTGAAGTAGGAGCGGCTCAGGCTGTTCCAGATCACGTCCGCCACCTTCCGCACCAGCTCGCGGGGGGAGGCGCCCGGCGCGCGCGGGTACCGGGACAGGTCGACGGCCCCGCGGATCTGCGCCGTGAAGCGCGCGTGCAGCGCGCCCAGCGTGGCCAGCTCGGCCACCGGGAACAGCGCCGGGGGGCTGGGCGGCGCGGGGGGCGGCGCGGGGGGCGGCGCGGCGGGCGCGCCGTGGGGCGCGCTGTGGGGCGCGCTGTGGGGTGCGCTATGGGGTGCGCTATGGGGCGCGCTGTGGGTCCCGCTATGGAGCACGCTGTGGGGCACGCTATGGGGCACGCTATGGGGCGCGCTGTGGGGCGCGCTATGGGGCGCGCTATGGGGCGCGCTGTGGGGCACGCTGTGGGGCGCACTGTGGGTCCCGCTATGGGCTGCAGTGTGTGTCGTGCTCTGGGCCCCGCTATGCGCCGTGCTATGGGTCACGCTCTGGGCCCCGCCGTGTGGTGCCGTGTGGGGCGTGCTATGGGTCGTGCTATGGGGTGTGGTGTGGGCCCCGCTATGGGTCGCGCCATGGGTTGTGCTATGGGTCGTCGCACCGTGGGTCCCGCTATGGGTCGCGCCATGGGTCCCGCTATGGGCCGCGCTATGCGCTGTTGTGCTATGGGTCCCACTGTGGGTCCCGCCATGGGTTGCGCTATGGGTCGTCCCGCTATGGGTTGTCGCGCTGTGGGTTGCACTATGGGTCCCGCTGTGAGTCGTCCCGCTGTGAGTCGTCCCGCTGTGGGTCCCGCTATGGGTCGCGCTGTGGGTCCCGCCGTGGGTTGTGTTGTGGGTCCCGCCGTGGGTCCCGCCGTGGGTCCCGCCGTGGGTCCCCGCGAAGCGCACCCCCGCGGCCGGCAGCGCCCGGTTCACGCACAGCAGATGCTCCACGAACCCCAGGACCAGCGACAGCAGAGCCAGGTCGGGCTCCGGCGTCCGCAGCTCGGCCTCGAACAGGCGGACGACGGCGGAGGGGGAACGGAGCGGGAAGAGCGCCTTCTGCCAGGGCTTGAGACCCATGGGGACACCTGGGGACACGGGGACAACACCGGGACATCAGTGACACTGGGGACACGGGGACACATTGGGGACATGGGGACACGGGACCTCGAACAGGCGGACGACGGCGGAGGGGGAACGGAGCGGGAAGAGCGCCTTCTGCCAGGGCTTGAGACCCATGGGGACAATGGGGACACCTGGGGACAACACCGGGACAACACCGGGACACTGTGACACCTGGGGACACCTGGGGACAATGGGGACAACAATGGGAACACGGCCTTCTGCCACGGCTTGAGACCCATGGGGACACTGTGACACCTGGGGACAACACTGTGACATTAGTGACACTGGGGACACAGGGCCTCGAACAGGCGGATGACGGCGGCGGGGGAACAGAGTGGGAACAGGGGACATGGGGACACATTGGGGACACCATGGGGACATTGGGGACACACTGGGGACATTGGGGCCACCGCAGGGCCAGGCCCCTCCCCCAGGGCTGCCGCCCCCCGGGGACAGGGGCTGTGGGGGGAGGGGACCCCATGGGGCCGGGCAGGACCCCCCCCCAGCGCCCCCCCCGCCCCATAGAGCCCCCAGCCCCACCCAGCCCCACAGCGGCCCCCAGAGCCCCCCGAGCCCCACAGAGCCCTATAGAGACCCCATAGCGACCCATAGAGCCCCAGAGAACCCTATAGTGCCCCATAGATCCCCACACAGCCCCATAGATCCCTCCGAGCCCCACAGATCCTCCCTGAGCCCCACACAGCCCCATAGCGCCCCATAGAGCCCCACACAGCCCCACATATCCCCACACAGCCCCACAGCGCCCCATAGATCCCTACGCAGCCCCATAGATCCCCATAGCGCCCCACAGATCCCCATACAGCTCCATAGATCCCCACAGAGCCCTCATAGTGCCCCACAGCGCCCCATAGATCCCTACGCAGCCCCATAGATCCCCATAGCGCCCCACAGATCCCCATACAGCTCCATAGATCCCCACAGAGCCCTCATAGTGCCCCACAGCGCCCCATAGATCCCTACGCAGCCCCGTAGCGCCCCATAGATCCCCATAAATCCCCACAGCGCCCCATAGACCCCCCATAGATTCCCACGCAGTCCCATAGAGCCCCACACAGCCCCATAGATCCCTCATAGATGCCAACACAGCCCCATAGACCCCATAGATCCCCATAGATCCCCATAGATCCCCATAGCGCCCCATGGATCCCCATAGACACCCCATAGACCCCCCATAGATCCCCATAGACCCCCCATAGCGCCCCATAGATCCCCATAGACCCCACATAGATCCCTATAGCGCCCCATAGATCCCCATAGATCCCCATAGACCCCCCATAGATCCCCATAGCTCCCCATAGATCCCTACGTAGCCCCATAGATCCCCATAGATCCCCATATCCCCATAGCGCCCCATAGATCCCTATAGACCCCCCATAGATCCCCATAGACCCCCATAGATCCCCATAGATCCCCATAGACCCCATAGATCCCCATAGCGCCCCATAGATCCCCACAGATCCCCCATAGATCCCCATAGATCCCCATAGACCCCCCATAGCGCCCCATAGATCCCTACGTAGCCCCATAGATCCCCCATAGACCCCCCCATAGATCCCCATGGATCCCCATAGATCCCCATAGATCCCCATAGCGCCCCACAGATCCCCCCATAGACCCCACGGATCCCGCAGCGCCCCCGCCCCCCTCTCACCGCCGCCGCCGCCGGGGCCGCGCGCGGCACCACGGGAAGGGGCGGGGCCCGCGCGCGCGGGGGCCGCCGGGAGGCGCCGGGCGGGGCGCGGGGGCTGCCGGGAGTTGTAGTCCCGCCCCCCCCGGCCGCGCGGGGGCCGCCGGGAGCGCCCCGAAAGCCGCGGGTTTCACCCCAAAACGGAGCCCTCGGGAAGGGAAACGGCCCCCGAAGGGGCAGAAACTGCCCCAAAAAGCTGCAAATCCGCCCAAATCCCCCCCCCCATGGGGGCCTATGGGGGCTATGGGGGCTATGGGGGCTATGGGGGCTATGGGGCTATGGGGGCTATGGGGGCTATGGGGGCTATGGGGCTATGGGGGCTATGGGGGGTATGGGGGCTATGGGGGATATGGGGGCTATGGGGCTATGGGGGCTATGGGGGGTATGGGGCTATGGGGGCTATGGGGGCTATGGGGGCTATGGGGGCTATGGGGGCTATGGGGGCTATGGGGGGTATGGGGGCTATGGGGGATATGGGGGCTATGGGGGCTATGGGGGCTATGGGGCTATGGGGGCTATGGGGGCTATGGGGGCTATGGGGGCTATGGGGGGTATGGGGGCTATGGGGGATATGGGGGCTATGGGGGCTATGGGGGCTATGGGGCTATGGGGGCTATGGGGGGTATGGGGGCTATGGGGGATATGGGGGCTATGGGGCTATGGGGGCTATGGGGGGTATGGGGGCTATGGGGGCTATGGGGCTATGGGGCTATGGGGCTATGGGGCTATGGGGGCTATGGGGCTATGGGGCTATGGGGGCTATGGGGCTATGGGGGCTATGGGGCTATGGGGGGTATGGGGGCTATGGGGCTATGGGGGCTATGGGGGCTATGGGGGCTATGGGGCTATGGGGGCTATGGGGGATATGGGGGCTATGGGGGCTATGGGGGCTATGGGGGCTATGGGGGCTATGGGGGCTATGGGGGGTATGGGGGCTATGGGGCTATGGGGGCTATGGGGGCTATGGGGGGTATGGGGGCTATGGGGCTATGGGGGGTATGGGGGCTATGGGGCTATGGGGGCTATGGGGGCTATGGGGCTATGGGGCTATGGGGGGTATGGGGGCTATGGGGCTATGGGGGGTATGGGGGCTATGGGGGCTATGGGGGGTATGGGGGCTATGGGGGCTATGGGGCTATGGGGGGTCCTGGTAAAGCGCTCTAGGGGTTGCAGGGTCTATAGGGTCAGGGCTCCGTCCTCGGTCCAGTCCTGTTCAATTTATTCCTCCATGACCTGGATGAAGGCACGGAGCATTGTGTGCACATCTGGAGCATTGTGTGCACATCTGGAGCACTGTGTGCACATCTGGAGCGTTGTGTGCACATCTGGAGCATTGTGTCCAGTTCTGGAGCACTGTGTCCAGTGCTGGAGTATTGTGTTCAGTTCTGGAGCATTGTGACAGTTCTGGAGCATTGTGTTCAGTTCTGGAGTATTGTGTCCAGTGCTGGAGTATTGTGTGCACATCTGGAGTACTGTGTGCACATCTGGAGCATTGTGACCAGTTCTGGAGTATTGTGTCCACATCTGGAGCATTGTGTCCAGTTCTGGAGCATTGTGTCCAGTGCTGGAGCATTGTGTCCAGTTCTGGAGCATTGTGTCCACATCTGGAGTATTGTGTCCAGTGCTGGAGTATTGTGACCAGTTCTGGAGTATTGTGTTCAGTGCTGGAGCATTGTGACCAGTTCTGGAGTATTGTGTCCAGTGCTGGAGTATTGTGACCAGTTCTGGAGCATTGTGTTCAGTGCTGGAGCATTGTGACCAGTGCTGGAGTATTGTGTCCAGTTCTGGAGCATTGTGTCCACATCTGGAGTATTGTGTCCAGTTCTGGGCCCCACAGGACAAGAGGGATGTGGAGCTGCTGGAGAGAGTCCAGCGCAGGGCCACAAGGATGATCAGGGGCCTGGAACATCTGCCCTATGAGGAGAGGCTGAGGGAGCTGGGCCTGTTCAGCTGGAGAAGAGAAGGCTGAGAGGGGACCTGAGCAGTGTCTAGAAGTACCTCAAGGGAGGCAGTGAGGAGGATGGGGCGGCCTCTTTGCACTGGTGGCCACTGATAGGACTAGGGGAAATGGCCGGAAACTGAAGCACCAAAAATTCCACAGGAACTTGAGGAAAAATCCCTTCCCAGTGAGGGTGCCAGAGCCCTGGAACAGGCTGCCCAGAGAGGTTGTGGAGTCTCCTTCTCTGGAGATCTTCAACCCCGCTTGGACGCAGTCCTGTGCCACGTGCTCTAGGTGACCCTGCGTGTGCAGGGGGTTGGACTGGGTGATCCCTGCAGGTCCCTTCCAACCCTAAGCATTCTGTGATTCTATGATTCTGTCCTGTCCCCGTGCTCCAGGTGACCCTGCGTGTGCAGGGGGGTTGGACCGGGTGATCCCTGCAGGTCCCTTCCAACCTGGAGCGTTCCGGGACTCGGTGAAACTGCCCCCAAATTGTTCCCGAAAGCCAAAGATGGCCCCAAAGTGCCCCAAAACCTCGAACTGCCCCCAGAGGGCCCCGAAAGCCACAAAATTCCCCCAAACCGCCCCCAAAATGCCCCAAATTCACCCCAAAGCGCCACTGCCTCTCCCCCCACCCCCCAAGAACGAGCCGTGGGCGGGGCCGGTTCCTGGGATTTACTGGCCCGGGGGGTCCCGGGTGGTTCCGGGGGGGTCCCGGATGTTCCGGGTGGTTCCGAGGGGGGTTCGGGGGTCCCGGGTGGTTCCAGGTGGTGCCGGTTGGTCCCAGTTGGTCCCAGTTGGGTCCTGGGCAGTTCCGGGGGGTCCCGGTTGGCCCCAGTCGGTCCCGGTCCATCCCGGTCGGTCCCGCTCGATGCCGGTCCTGGTCCCGGCCCGGTCCATCGCTGACGGCGCCGCGGGGTTTGGGGGTTGCAGGGGGTCCCGCTCCATCCCCGTCGATTCCGGTCGGTCCCGCTCGGTTCCGGTCCGGTCGGTCCCAGTCTGGTTCGCTCCCATTGGCTCTGCAGGGCGCAGGGTCCCCGTGGGCACGTGCGGTTTGGGGGCTCCAGGGGGTTGCAGGGCGGTCCCGGTCCAGTCGGTCCCGCTCGGTGCCGGTCCCGGTTCCGGTCCCGGTTCTATTGCTGTTGCAGGGCGCAGGGTCCCCACGCAGTTTGGGGGCTCCGGGGGGTTTGGGGGCTCCAGGCGGTCCCGGTCCGCTCGGTCCCGGTTCGGGTCCCGGTCCCGGTTCGGTTCTACCGTCGTTGCGGGGTGCAGGGTCCCCGCAGGCACGCGGGGTTTGGGGGTTTGGGGGTTGCAGGAGGTTTGGGGGTTCCGGGCGGTTCCGGTCCGGTCGGTCCCGGTCCCGGTTCCGGTTCCGTTAACGCCGTTGCGGGACGCAGGGTCCCCGCGGTCGCGCGGGGTTTGGGGGTTTGGGGGTTGCAGGGGGTTGCAGGGGGTTGCAGGCAGTCCCAGTCCGGTCGGTCCCGGTCGGTCCCGGTCAGCTCGGTCCCGGTCCCGGTTCGGTTCTATCGCCGTTGCGGGACGCAGGGTCCCCGCGGGCACGCGGGGTTTGGGGGTTCCAGGGGTTTTGGGGGTTGCAGGCAGTCCCGGTTCGGGTCCCGGTTCGGGTTCCGGTTCCGGTCCCGGTCCCGGTTCCGGTTCGGTTCTACCGTCGTTGCGGGACGCAGGGTCCCCGCGGTCGCGCGCGCGCCGCCCCCGCCGGGCACGCGCACCGGAAGGAGCCGCTCGTGTTGACGCAGCGCTCGAGGGGGCAGCGCCGGCCCCGCCCCCCCCGCTCGCGGCACTCGTCGATGTCTGGGGGGGGCGGAGGGGGCGGGGTCAGGGGGCTCGGAGGCCCCGCCCCCAGCCCCGGAGGCCCCGCCCCCAGCCCGGCGGGACCCCCCGGCCCGGTGCCCCCCCGGCCCGGTGCCCCCCCCCGGTGTCCCGGTGCCCCCCCCGTCCCAATCCCTCCCGGTCCCGCCCGCCCGTCCCCCTCGTCCCGATCCTGGTCCCTCTCGGTCCCGGTGTCCCCCGATCCCCCCCGTTCCGGTCCCGGTCCCGGTTCCGGTCACGGTGCCCACCCAGGCAGCGCGTGCGGGTCGGGCTGGTACCCGGTCCCGGGCCCTCCCCCCGTTCCCTGTCCCCGCGATCCCGGTTCGGGTCCCGGTCCCGGTCCCTGTCCCTCTCCCCGTTCCCTGTTCCGCCCCGGTCCCAGTTTGGGTCCTGGTTCCAGTCCCGATTAAAGTCCCGGTCTGGTTCCGGTCCGGTACACACCCAGGCAGCGCATGCGGGTCGGGCTGGTACCCGGTCCCTGTCCCACCCCCCCGGTCCCGGTTCGGGTCCTGCTCGCGGTCCCGGTCCCTCCCCCCGTTCCCTGTCCCCTCCCCGGTCCCAGTCCCGGTTCGGATCCCAGTCCCGGTCCCGGTTCGGATCCCGGTCCCGGTCCCGGTTCCGGTTCCGGTTCCGGTCCGGTACCCACCCAGGCAGCGCGTCCGGGTCGGGTCCGGTTGGTACCCGGGGGGGCAGTCGCAGCCGCCCCCCCCGCGGGTCCCGAAGGGCCGGAGGCAGCGACCGCCGGGACAGGGACACTCGGAGCTGTCCTCCTCGGAGCTGTCCTCCCCTGGGGACATGGGGACATGGGGACATTGGGGACAGGGACACTCGGAGCTGTCCTCCTCGGAGCTGTCCTCCCCTGGGGACATGGGGACATGGGGACATTGGGGACATTGGGGACATTGGGGACAAGGACACTCGGAGCTGTCCTCCTCGGAGCTGTCCTCCCCTGGGGACATGGGGACATTGGGGACATGGGGACATTGGGGACAGGGACACTCGGAGCTGTCCTCCTCGGAGCTGTCCTCCCCTGGGGACACGGGGACATTGGGGACATGGGGACATTGGGGACATGGGGACATGGGGACATTGGGGACATTGGGGACAGGGACACTCGGAGCTGTCCTCCTCGGAGCTGTCCTCCCCTGGGGACATGGGGACATGGGGACATTGGGGACATGGGGACATGGGGACATTGGGGACATTGGGGACAGGGACACTCGGAGCTGTCCTCCTCGGAGCTGTCCTCCCCTGGGGACATTGGGGACATGGGGACATTGGGGACATTGGGGACATTGGGGACATTGGGGACAGGGACACTCGGAGCTGTCCTCCTCGGAGCTGTCCTCCCCTGGGGACATGGGGACATTGGGGACATTGGGGACATTGGGGACAGGGACACTCGGAGCTGTCCTCCTCGGAGCTGTCCTCCCCTGGGGACATGGGGACATGGGGACATGGGGACATTGGGGACATTGGGGACAGGGACACTCGGAGCTGTCCTCCTCGGAGCTGTCCTCCCCTGGGGACATGGGGACATTGGGGACATTGGGGACATTGGGGACATGGGGACATTGGGGACATGGGGACATGGGGGACAGGGACACTCGGAGCTGTCCTCCTCGGAGCTGTCCTCCCCTGGGGACATTGGGGACATTGGGGACATGGGGACATTGGGGACATTGGGGACATTGGGGACATTGGGGACAGGGACACTCGGAGCTGTCCTCCTCGGAGCTGTCCTCCCCTGGGGACATGGGGACATTGGGGACATGGGGACATTGGGGACATTGGGGACATGGGGACAGGGACACTCGGAGCTGTCCTCCTCGGAGCTGTCCTCCCCTGGGGACATTGGGGACATGGGGACATGGGGACATTGGGGACATTGGGGACATTGGGGACAGGGACACTCGGAGCTGTCCTCCTCGGAGCTGTCCTCCCCTGGGGACATGGGGACATGGGGACATGGGGACATGGGGACATTGGGGACAGGGACACTCGGAGCTGTCCTCCTCGGAGCTGTCCTCCCCTGGGGACATTGGGGACATGGGGACATGGGGACATGGGGACATTGGGGACATTGGGGACAGGGACACTCGGAGCTGTCCTCCTCGGAGCTGTCCTCCCCTGGGGACATGGGGACATTGGGGACATTGGGACATGGGGACATTGGGACACTGGGGACAGGGACACTCGGAGCTGTCCTCCTCGGAGCTGTCCTCCCCTGGGGACATGGGGACATTGGGGACATTGGGACATGGGGACATTGGGACACTGGGACAGGGACACTCGGAGCTGTCCTCCTCGGAGCTGTCCTCCCCTGGGGACATTGGGGACATGGGGACATGGGGACATTGGGGACATTGGGGACATTGGGACATGGGGACATTGGGACACTGGGGACAGGGACACTCGGAGCTGTCCTCCTCGGAGCTGTCCTCCCCTGGGGACATGGGGACATGGGGGACATGGGACATGGGGACATTGGGGACATGGGGACATTGGGGACAGGGACACTCGGAGCTGTCCTCCTCGGAGCTGTCCTCCCCTGGGGACATGGGGACATTGGGGACATGGAGGGGACACGAAGGGGACATGGTGGGACATGGGGGCACCCTCCAGCCTGGGTGTCCCCGGGGGGGGGGATGTCCCCAAAGTGGCGGTTTGGGGTCCCCGGGATGGGGGGGGGGTCCCCATAGAGGGGATGGGGGGGTCCGGGGGGGGGTTCCTGGGGGATTCCCAGGGGGGGTTCCCGGGGGGGGGTTCCCGGGGGGGCCCCGGGGGGGCAGGTCCAGGGGGGTCCCCGGGGGGGGGTGTTGGGGGTTCCCGGGGGTGTCCCGGGGGGTCCTAGGGGGGATTCCCGGGGGGTTCCCGGGGGGGTTCCCGAGGGGGGGTCCCGGGGGGACAGGTCCAGGGGGGTTCCCGGGGGGGTCCCGGGGGGGGTTCCCGGGGGGTTCCCGGGGGGGGTTCCCGGGGGGGTCCCGGGGGGAGGGGCTCTCACCTCTCCGCGGCGCCCCCAGCCCCAGCGGACTCACGTCCCAGAATGCATTGCTCTCGCTGGGGGAGGAGCCGCACGGCTGCCCTGGGGGGGGGGGCACAGGGTGAGCGACCCCCCCCCAGCCCCACGGGACCCCCCATGACCCTATGGGACCCCCCATAACCCTTGGCCCGACCCTGGCCCCACGGGCCCCCCATGGCCTCCCCATGCCCCATAGCCCCCCATAACCCCCTATAGCCCCATAGCCCCCATAGCCCCTATAGACCCCCCGGCCCATAGCCCCCACAGCCCCCACAGCCCCCGGAATCCCCCATAATCCCCCAGCCCCCCGAGCCCCCCCATAACCCCCATAGCCCCCCATAACCCCCCAGCCCCCCATATCCCCCATATCCCCCATAGCCCCATATCCCCCATAACCCCATAACCCCCCCATATCCCCCCTATCCCCCATATCCCCCCTATCCCCCCATATCCCCCCTATCCCCCCCGTCCCCCCCAGCCCCCCCGGTACCGGGCGCGCGGGGGGGGCAGGGCCGGCAGAGCAGCCCCCACCCGGCCCCCCCCCGGCGGCAGCAGCAGTCGTCGAAGGGGAGGGGGCGGCCGGGGAGGGGGAGCCGCAGAGCCCGTCGTCCCCGCGGCGGGACCAGCAGACGTCACGGGTGCGATCTGAACCGGGATAACGTGGGATAATGTGGGATAATGTGGGATAATGTGGGATAATGTGGGAGAACATGGGGAGAACATGGGGAGAACATGGGGATAACGTGGGATAACGTGGGGATAACGTGGGGATAACGTGGGGATTGCATGGGGAGGGGGGAGCCGCAGAGCCCGTCGTCCCGCGGCGGGACCAGCACACGTCACGGGTGCGATCTGAACGGGATAGCACGGATAATGTGGGATAACGGCGTGGGATAACATGGGGAGAACATGGGGATAACATGGGGATTGCACGGGGAGGGGGGAGCCGCAGAGCCCGTCGTCCCCGCGGCGGGACCAGCACACGTCACGGGTGCGATCTGAACCGGGATAGCACGGGATGGCACGGGATAATGTGGGATAATGTGGGGAGAACATGGGGATAACGTGGGATAACGTGGGATAACACGGGATAACGTGGGGATTGCACAGGAGCGGGGAGCCGCAGAGCCCGTCGTCCCCGCGGCGGGACCAGCAAACGTCACGGGTGCGATCTGAACGGGATGGCACGGGATGGCACGGGATAGCACGGGATAACGTGGGATAACGCGGGATAACATGGGTAGAACATGGGGATTGCATGGGGAGAACATGGGGATTGCATGGGGAGAACATGGGGATTGCACGCGGATTGCACAGGGATGCATAGGGATTGCACGGGGAATGCACAGGGATTGCACAGGGATGCACAGGAATTTCACGGGAATTGCCCAGGAATTTCACAGGAATTTCACGGGAATTGCACAGGAATTGCACAGGAATTTCACCGGAATTTCACGGGAATTGCACAGGGATTGTACAGGAATTGCCCAGTGATGCACAGGAATTGCACAGGAATTTCACGGGAATTGCACAGGAATTTCATGGGAATTGCACGGGAATTGCACACGGATCCCACAGGAATTTCACGGGAATTGCACACGGATCGCACAGGGATTGCCCAGTGATGCACAGGAATTTCACAGGAATTTCACGGGAATTGCCCGGGAATTGCACACGGATCGCACGGGGATTCCCCGGGGTCCCCCCCGGCCCCCCCCCCGCTCACCGGGCTCGGGCGGCGCCAGGCAGCGCTTGTGGGCGGGGTCGTAGACGGCGGGGGCGGGGCAGGTGCACACGAAGGAGCCCCGCGTGTTCTCGCAGCGCCCGTGGGGGCAGTTGGACTCGTCCAGGCACTCGTCCACGTCTGGGGGGCGGCAGGCGGAGCGCCCCATAGCGCCCCATAGCGCCCCATAGCGACCCATAGAGACCCATAGCGACCCATAGCGCCCCATAGCGACCCCCGCGCCCCATAGCGCCCCATAGCGCCCCATAGCGCCCCATAGCGACCCATAGAGACCCATAGCGACCCCGCGCCCCATAGCGACCCATAGCGACCCATAGAGACCCATAGAGACCCCGCGCCCCATAGAGACCCCTGTGCCCCATAGCGACCCCCGCGCCCCATAGAGACCCATAGCGACCCCTGTGCCCCATAGCGCCCCATAGCGCCCCATAGCGCCCCATAGCGACCCATAGCGACCCCGCGCCCCATAGCGCCCCATAGCGCCCCATAGCGCCCCATAGCGCCCCATAGAGACCCATAGAGACCCATAGCGACCCCCGCGCCCCATAGCGCCCCATAGCGCCCCATAGAGACCCATAGCGCCCCATAGCGACCCATAGCGACACCTGTGCCCCATAGCGCCCCATAGCGCCCCATAGCAACCCATAGCGCCCCATAGCGACCCATAGCGCCCCATAGCGCCCCATAGCGACCCCCGCGCCCCATAGAGACCCATAGAGACCCATAGAGACCCATAGCGCCCCATAGAGACCCATAGCGACCCATAGCGACCCCGCGCCCCATAGAGACCCATAGCAACCCATAGCGACCCATAGCGCCCCATAGCGACCCCCGCGCCCCATAGCGCCCCATAGCGACCCCGCACCCCATAGCGACACCTGTGCCCCATAGCGACCCATAGCGACCCCAGTGCCCCATAGCGACACCTGTGCCCCATAGCGCCCCATAGCGACCCCACGCCCCATAGAGACCCATAGCGACCCTGTGCCCCATAGAGACCCCTGTGCCCCATAGCGCCCCATAGCGCCCCATAGCGACCCCTGTGCCCCATAGAGACCCCTGTGCCCCATAGCGCCCCATAGCAACCCCTGTGCCCCATAGAGACCCCGCACCCCATAGCGACCCTGTGCCCCATAGCAACCCATAGCGCCCCAATAGCGACCCCGGTGCCCCATAGCGACCCCGCGCTCCATAGAGACCCTGGTGCCCCATAGAGCCCCCCACGCCCCTAGAACCCCCCCGGGCCCCATAGAGCCCCCCAGTGCCCCATAGAGCCCCCTGCACCCCATAGAGCCCCCCCGTGCCCCATAGAGCCCCCCGCGACCCATAGAGACCCCTGTGCCCCCATAGCACCCCCTGTGCCCCATTGCACCCACGGGACCCTATAGCACCCACCTGCACCCCATAACACCTGCCTGCACCCCACAGCATCCCCCTGTGCCCCATAGCACTCACCTGCACCCCATAGCGCCCATAGCATCCCCCTGCATCCCATAGCACCTGCCTGCGCCCCATAGCACCCCATAGCACCCACAGCACCCATAGCCCCCATGGCGCACCCAGGCACTGCAGCAGGCGCCCGTCGTAGTCGTAGCCCTGCTTGCAGTAGCACTGGGTGCCCCCCATGCCCGCTGCGCCCCATAGCACCCATGGGACCCCATAGCACCCCATAGCACCCCATAGCACCCCATAGCACCCACGGGACCCCATAGCTCCCCATGGCACCCATAGCACCTATGGGACCCCATAGCACCCATAGCGCCCCATAGCACCCATAGCACCTATGGGACCCCATAGCACCCCATAGCACCCCATATCGCCCCATAGCCCCCATGGGACCCATGGCGCACCCAGGCACTGCAGCAGGCGCCCGTCGTAGTCGTAGCCCTGCTTGCAGTAGCACTCGTAGCCCGGCTGGGTGTTCACGCACTTCCCGTCCTTGCAGATCTCGTCCCCAAACAGGCTGCACTCGTCGATGTCTGTGGGGACACGGGGACATGGGGACGTGGGGACGTGGGGACATGGGGACATGGGACATGGGGACAGGGGGACATGGGGATGTGGGGACATGGGGACACAGGGACACGGGGACATGGGGACATGGGGATGTGGTACATGGGGACAGGGGGACATGGGGACATGGGACATGGGGACAGGGGGACATGGGGATGTGGGGACATGGGGATGTGGGGACACGAGGACACAGTGACACGGTGACACAGGATACACTGTGCAGCGTGGGCAGGGACATGGGGACATGGTGACACGGTGACACAGTGACACGGGGACACAGTGACACAGGGACATGGGACGCACCGTGCAGCGCCGGCAGGGACATGGGGACATGGGCACACAGTGACACAGTGACACGGTGACACGGTGACAAGGGGACACGGGGACAAGGGGACACGGGGACATGGGGACACGGGGACACGGGGACACGGCACGCACCGTGCAGCGCCGGCAGGGACGTGGGGACACGGTGACACAGTGACACGGTGACAAGGGGACATGGGGACACAGTGACAAGGTGACACGGGGACACGGTGGCACAGTGACACGGTGACAAGGGGACACAGTGACACAGTGACACGTCACCCACCCTGCAGCACCGGCAGGCCGAACTCCCGCGCTCCCGGCTCCAGGATGAAGCCCTTCCCGTCGGGACAGAGCGCCAGGAACTCGGCTGGGGGGGGGACACCTGATGTGGGGGCCACGGGCAGGGGGTGCGCGGGACCCCCGGCACCCATGGGACCCCCGGGACCCCCAGGACCCCCCAGGATCCCCCCAGGACCCACGGGACCCCCGGGACCCCCCGGGACCCCCCCAGGATCCCCCCAGGACCCATGGGACCCCCCAGCACCCATGGGAGCCCCAGAACCCCCGGGACCCCCCCAGGACCCATGGGACCCCCGGCACCCATGGGACCCCCGGGACCCCCGGGACCCCCCCAGGACGCCCCCAGGACCCACGGGACCCCCCAGCACCCATGGGACCCCCGGCACCCATGGGACCCCCGGGACCCCCGGGACCCCCCCAGGACGCCCCCAGGACCCACAGGACCCCCCAGCACCCATGGGACCCCCGGGACCCCCCCAGGACCCATGGGAGCCCCGGGACCCCCCCAGGACCCCCCCAGGACCCATGGGACCCCCGGGACCTATGGGACCCCCCGGGACCTATGGGACCTCCAGGACCCCTGGGACCCCCCAGGACCCCCCCAGGACCCATGGGACCCCCAGGACCCCCCCAGGACCCCACCCAGCACCCATGGGACCCCCCCCCAGCCCCGTACCGGACGAGTGCACGGGGCACGAGAAGACCTCGCACAGGTCCCCCCAGCACCCATAGGACCCCCCCAGCACCCATGGGCCCCCGTACCAGACGTGTGCACGGGGCACGGGAAGACCTCGCACAGGTCCCCCCAGCCGGCGCCCAGCGAGCAGCAGCACTCGCCCCGCGTCACGTTGGGCGCCAGCACCGAGTCGCAGAACACCGAGTCGTCCAGGTTGAGGTAGCACTGCTTGCGGGGCTCCCGCTCTGCGGGTGACAACGGGTGACAACGGGTGACAATGGGTGACAATGGGTGACAACCCATGGGACACCCAGGGACCCCCCGGGTTGAGGTAGCACTGCTTGCGGGGCTCCCGCTCTGCGGGTGACAACGGGTGACAATGACACCACATGACACTGTGTGTGACACCCCGTGGGACACCCAGGAACCCCCTGGGTTGAGGTAGCACTGCTTGCGGGGCTCCCGCTCTGTGACAATGGGTGACAACGGGTGACAATGGGTGACAACCCATGGGACACCCCGTGGGACCCCCCAGGTTGAGGTAGCACTGCTTGCGCGGCTCCCGCTCTGTGGGTGACAACGGGTGACAACGGGTGACAATGGGTGACAATGGGTGACAACCCATGGGACACCCCGTGGGACCCCCAGGTTGAGGGAGCACTGCTTGCGTGGCTCCCGCTCTGCGGGGTGACAACGGGTGACAATGGGTGACACCCCGTGGGACCCCCTGGGTTGAGGTGGCACCACTTGTGCAGCTCCCGTTCTGCACGGGTGACACCCAGGGACCCCGTGTGACACCCCGTGTGACCCCCCCTGTGTGACCCCCGTGTGACCCCCCCGTGTGTCCCCGTCCCCGTCCCCGTCCCCGCGCCCACCCTGGCAGCTGCGCCCGTCCTGCGCGGGGACGTAGCCCTGGTGACAGACGCACACGTAGGAGCCCTCCAGGTTCTCGCAGGCGCCGTGGGGCCGGCACAGCCCGGGGTCCAGCGCACACTCGTTAACGTCTGGGGGGGGTGTGCGGGTGTGCAACACCGTGTGAGCCCCGGGCAAACCCCCGGGCAACCCCCGTGCAATCCCTGTGCAATCCCTGTGCACCCCTGTGCACACCCGTGCAAACCCCGGGGTCCAGCGCACACTCGTTAACGTCTGGGGGGGGGGTGCGGGTGTGCAACACCGTGTGAGCCCCGGGCAACCCCCGGGCAACCCCCGTGCAACCCCCGTGCAATCCCTGTGCAACCCTCATGCAAGCCCCGTGCACCCCCGTGCAAACCCCGGGCATTGCATGCGCAGGTGTGTGGAGACGGCCCTTGTGCACCAGCCCCATGGACGCACACGAGCCCTTGTGCCTTGCACACCCATCCCGCACCCCAGCGCGCTGCACACCCGCCCCACACACTGCGGGTGCATTGCACACCCGCCCCGCACACCGCGGTGCATTGCACACCCCGCCCCACACCCTCTCGTGCATTGCACACCCGCCTCACACACCCTCGTGCCTTGCACACCTGTTCCGCACACCCCATTGCATTGCACACCCGCCCCGCACACCCCCTCGTGCGTTGCACACCCGCCCCCCCCCACGCACCCTTGTGCGTTGCACACCCATCCTGCACACCCCAGTGTGTTGCACACCCCTCCCGCACACCCCCTCGTGCATTGCACAGCCGTCCCCCGCACACCCGTCCCCCGCACACCCCTCCCGCACACCCCCTCGTGCATTGCACACCCGCCCCGCACACCCGTCCCCCGCGCACCCCGGTGCCCCTTGCACACCCGTCCCCCGCACACCATTGTGCGTTGCACACCCATCCTGCACACCCCAGTGCGTTGCACACCCATCCGCACACCCTCTCGTGCGTTGCACACCCGTCCCCCCGCACACCCCGCCCCGCACACCCGTCCCCCGCGCACCCCGGTGCCTTGCACACCCATCCCGCACACCCGTCCCGCACACCCGTGCACTTGCCGCCGTGCAGCAGCGCGTAGCCCGGCCGGCACAGGCAGCGATAGGAGCCCACGGTGTTGACGCAGTCGCCCCCGACGCAGGCGGCCGGGAACTCGCACTCGTCGATGTCTGCGGGGGCGGCGGCTGCGACCCCCAGAGCCCCCCGGGACCCCCAGAGCCCCCTGGGACCCCCCAGAGCCCCCGGGACCCCCCAGGACCTCCTGGGACCCCCCAGAGCCCCCCAGAGCCCCCTGGAACCCCCAGGACCCCCCAGAGCCCCCGGGACCCCCCAGAGCCCCCAGGACCCCCGGGACCCCCCAGGACCCCCCTGGAACCCCAGAGCCCCCCAGAGCCCCCCGGAACCCCCCAGAGCCCCTGGGGACCCCCCCGGAGCCCCCAGCCCCACAGACCCCCCCCCGGCCCCTCCCTGCGCCCCCCAGGTCCCCCCCAGACCCAGAGATCCCCCCAGACCCCCCGCACGGCCCCTGCGCCCCATGGCACCTCCCAGCCCCATATATCCCCCCTGCGCCTCTCTATAGCCCCACTGTGTCCCCCAGACCCCCCTGTATCCCCTAGCTCCCCCGTGCCCCATAGCCTGCCTGCCCCCCTGTGCCCCCCATGCCCCCCTGTGCCCCCCAGCCCCCCCGTGTCCCCCCCATGTCCCCCCATGTCCCCCGTGCCCCCCGGCGTCCCGTGCCCCCCGGCGCCCCCCACCTTCGCAGCGGGGCCGGTCCTTGGCCGCGTGCAGCCCGGCCGGGCACTGGCACTTGAAGGAGCCCAGGGTGTTGACGCAGACCCCGCTGGGGCAGAGCCCGCCGGCCTCGCACTCGTTCACGTCTGCGGGGGCCGTCAGCGCCCGGACACCGGGACCCCCAGGGGGACACCCGGACACCGGGGCCCCGGGGTGTGTGGGGATGGGGGGGACACCCGGACGCCTGGGCCCCGAGGGGACACCTGGACACCGGGACCCCCAGGGGGACACCCGGACACCGGGGCCCCGGGGTGTGTGGGGATGGGGGGGACACCCGGACGCCTGGGCCCCGAGGGGACACCCGGACACCGGGACCCCCAGGGGGACACCCGGACACCGGGGCCCCGCGGGGGACACCCAGACACCGGGACCCCCAGGGGGACACCCGGTACCGCCTGGGCCCCGGGGTGTGTGGGGGTGCAGGAGACACCCGGACGCCTGGGCCCTCGGGGGCACCCAGATACCGGGGCCCCAGGGGTGTTTGGGGGGGGCAGGGGGACTCCTGGACGCCAGGGCCCCTGGGGAACCACTCGGACGCCTGGGCCCCCGGGGGGACACCCAGACACCGGGGCCCCTGGGGTGCACGGGGATGGGGGGGGACACCCGGCCACTGGGGCCCCGGGGGTGCAGGGGGGGGTCAGGGACACCCGGACGCCTGGGCCCCGGAGTGCGGGGGTGTCAGGGGACACCCGGACGCCTGGGCCCCCAGGGGGACACCCGGCCACCGGGGCCCCGGGGGTGCGGGGGGGGTCGGGACACCCGGACGCCTGGGCCCTCGTACCGTGGCAGGCGCCGTGGTGGCCGCGGAAGCCAGGGGGACACGGGGAGCACACGAAGGTCCCCGGCTGGTTCTCGCACTTGCCCTCGGGGCAGGTCCCCGGGTCCAGGCACTCGTTGATGTCTGCGGGGGGGGGCGTCACCGCGGGGCCACCGCGTCCCCAGTGTCACCACCGCCCTCCCGGGCGGGGCCTCTGTCCCCATCTTGGGTGTCCCCGTGTCCCCATGTCCCCATGCTCCCACCCCCACATCTGTGTCCCCATGTCCCCATGTCTGGATGTCCCCATCCCCAAGCCGTGTCCCCATGTCCCCATGTCCCCACATCCCCACAACCCCATCCCCACATCTGTGTCCCCATGTCCCCATGCCCCCGTCCCCAAGCCATGCCCCACGTCCCCAAGCCGTGTCCCCATGTCCCCATGTCCCTGTGCTCTCATCCCATCTGTGTCCCCATGTCTCCATGTCCCCAGGCCATGCCCATCCCCACATCTCTGGCTCCCCAACCCAATGTCCCCATGCGACGTCCCCACACATTCATCCTCGTGCCACGTCCCCGTGTCCCCGTGCGATGCCCGCCCCAGCGTCCCCATGTCCCCGTCCCCGTGTCCCCGTCCCCACCTTCGCAGAGCGGCTGTCTCGTGCCCTTGCGCCGGTAGCCCGGGTGACACTCGCACTTGTAGTGGCCGGGGACGTTGGTGCAGGTGCCACCGTCCCCGCAGATGTCGGCCTTGGCGCACTCGTCCACGTCTGCGCCAGGGCTCGGCGTCACCGCGGCCCCCGTGTCCCCGTGTCCCCGTGTCCCCGCTCCCGTCCCCGCGTCCCCATCTGTGTCCCCATGCCCAACCTCATCCCCATGTGTCCCTGTCCCCATCCCCGTCCTCATGTCCCCATCCCTACGTCCTCGTCACCACCTCCCCCTCCGCAGCCCCATCCCCTTGTCCCTATTCCCATGTCCTTGTCCCCATGTCCCCATCCCCGTCCTGGCGTCCCCATCCCCACGTCCTCGTCACCATCTCCCCCTCTGCACCCCCCCGTCCCTCTCCCCATGTCCTGGTCCCCGTGTCCCTGCTCCTGCCCCCTGCTGCCCCGTTGTCCCCCCGTTGTCCCCCATTGTCCCCCCCATTGTCCCCATGTCCCCATTGTCCCCGTTGTCCCTGTTGTCCCTGTTGTCCCCGTTGTCCCTGCATCCCTGTGTTCCCCCCATTGTCCCCATGTCCCCGTATCCCCCTGTTCCCATTCCCCCCGTTCCCCCCGTGTCCCCCCCATGTCCTTGTTGTCCCCGCATCCCCATTGTCCCCATGTCCCCTCGTTCCCCCCGTGTCCCTGTGTCCCCATTGTCCCCCCGTTGTACCCATTGTCCCTGTTGTCCCCATGTCCCCTGTTGTCCCCGTGTCCCCGTTGTCCCCGTGGTCCCTGCATCCCTGTGTTCTCCCATTGTCCCGTTGTCCCCGTGTCCCTGCTGTCCCCGTGTCCCCCCGTTGTCCCCGTCCCCCCGCCCCCCCATCCCCCCCATCCCCCCCGTTGTCCCCATTGTCCCCGTTGTCCCTGCATCCCTGTGTTCCCACCATTGCCCCCATGTCCCCGTGCCCCCCCGTTCCCCCCGTGTCCCCGTTGTCCCCCCGTTGTCCCCGTGTCCCCCCCCCCGTTGTCCCCCCCGCTCACCCACGCAGGAGCGGACGCCCCGCAGCACCCGCAGCTGGAACCCGCGGTGACAGTGACAGTTGTAGGAGCCGCCCGTGTTCATGCAGACGCCGCGGCCGGGGCCGCACGGCTCCGCCTCGCACTCGTTCACGTCTGCGCGGAGCACACGCGTGTGCGCACGGGTGTTCATGTGTGCGCACACGTGCAGCCCGCGCACGCAAACCCTGCACACGCGTGTGCGCACGGGTGTTCATGTGTGTGTGCAAACCCTCTGTGCACACGTGTGTGCGCACGGGTGTTCGTGTGTGTGCAAACCCTGTGCACACGCGTGTGCGCACGGGTGTTCGTGTGTGCAAACCCTCTGTGCACACGCGTGTGCGCACGGGTGTTCGTGTGTGCAAACCCTGTGCACACGCGTGTGCGCACGGGTGTTTGTGTGTGTGCAAACCCTCTGTGCACACGTGTGTGCACACGGGTGTTCATGTGTGTGCAGCCCGCGCACGCAAACCCTGCACACGCGTGTGCGCACGTGTGTTCATGTGTGCAAACCCTCTGTGCACACGCGTGTGCGCACGGGTGTTCATGTGTGTGCAAACCCTGTGCACACGCGTGTGCGCACGGGTGTTCATGTGTGCGCACGTGCAGCCCGCGCACGCAAACCCTGCACACGCGTGTTCCGTGTGTGCAAACCCTCTGTGCACACGTGTGTGCGCACGGGTGTTCATGTGTGCAAACCCTGTGCACACGCGTGTGCGCACGGGTGTTCGTGTGTGCACACGTGCAGCCCGCGCACGCAAACCCTGCACACGCGTGTGCGCACGTGTGTTCCGTGTGTGCAAACCCTGTGCACACGCGTGTGCAGGGGCACGGGGATGCACAAACCCTGCGCACGCGTGTTCCTTGTGCACGCAAACCCTGCGCACACGCGTGTGCGGGGGCACGGGGACACGCAAACCCTGCACACGCGTGTTCCGTGTGCATGCAAACCATGTGCACGCATGTTCTGTGTGCACACACACACTGTGCACACGTGTGTGCGGGGGCACGGGGACACGCAAACCCTGCACACACGTGTTCCGTGTACATGCAAACCCTGCGCACGTGTGTTCCTTGTGCACGCAAACCCTGCGCACACGCGTATGCGGGGGCATGGGGACACGCAAACCCTGCACACGCGTGTGTTCTGTGTGCACAAACTGTGCACACGCGTGTTCCGTGTGCATGCAAACCCCGCGCGTGTGTTCTGTGTGTGCGCACTGTGCACATGCATGCTCTGTGCACACACACTGTGCACACGCATGTGCGGGGGGCACATGCAGCCCATGCACAAACCCTGCACACGCGTGTTCCGTGTGCCCACGCTCCACACACATGGATGTCTCTGCCCTTCATGTTCCTCATGTCCCCCATGTCCCCCCGTGTCCCCTCATGCCCATGTCCCCATGTCTCCGTGTCCCTCTTTTCCATGTCCTCATGTCCCCCCAATGTCCCCCCATGTCCCCCCCATGTCCCCAATGTCCCCGGTGTCCCCATTGTCCCCAATGTCCCCATGTCCCCGCACCGGTGCAGTAGCGGCGCTGCGGGTGCCAGCGGTACCCGGGGTAGCACAGGCAGCTGTAGCCCCGTGTCCCCAATGTCCCCCCATGTCCCCAATGTCCCCATGTCCCCCCGTGTCCCCAATGTGCCCAATGTCCCCCCGTGTCCCCGTTGTCCCCATGTCCCCCCGTGTCCCCAATGTCCCCCATGTCCCCGCACCGGTGCAGTAGCGGCGCTGCGGGTGCCAGCGGTACCCGGGGTAGCACAGGCAGCTGTAGCCGCTGGTTCCGCTCACGCACTCCCCGGGGCCGCAGATGTTCCGGTTCAGGCGACACTCGTCCGTCTCTGCGGGGGGGACACGGGGGACACGGGGGGCTGGGGGGGCTCTGGGGGGCCCGGGGAGGTTTGGGGGGTCCCAGGGACTAGGGGGGTCTGGGGGTCCCAGGGGGCTGGGAGGTCCCAGGGGCTCTGGGGGGTCCTGGGGGGTCCCAGGTGCTCTGGGGATCCCAGGGAGGTTTGGGGGGTCCCGGGGGGGTTAAGGGGATCTGGGGGGCCCTGGGGGGTCCCGGGCAGGTTTGGGGGGTCCCGGGGGGTTTAGGGGGCTCTGGGGAGCCCAGGGGAGTCCCAGGGTGGTTTGGGGGATCCCGGGGAGCTGGGGGGAACCGGGGGGCTCTGGAGGGTCCCAGGGCGGTTTGGGAGGGTCCTGGGGGTCCCGGGGGGTCCCAGGGTGGTTTGGGGGGGTCCCCGGGGCTTTAGGGGGCTCTGGAGGGTCCCAGGGCGGTTTGGGAGGGTCCTGGGGGGCTTTAGGGGCGTCGGGAGGGTCTGGGGGCGCCCGGGGGCTCCTGGGGCTCCTTGCAGGGTCTGGGGGGGTCAATGGGTCTGGGGGGTCCCGGGGGGTCCCGGGGGATCCCGGGGGGTCCCAGGGGGTCCTGGGGGGTCGGGGGGGTCCTGGAGGGTTCTGGGGGGTCGGGGAGGTCCCGGGGGGTTCCGGGGGGTTCCGGGGGTTCTGGGGGGTCCAGGGGTCGCGGGGGGGCCGGGGCTCTCACCAGTGACCTGAGTGGGGGCGATCTCGGCCGCGCTGCGGGTGTGCTGCTCGGCCACCACGCGCCACACCATGGCCGTGGTGGGACGGGCCACCACCTCTGTCACCACAGTGTCACCAACCGTGTCCCCCCGTGTCCCCATGTCCCCACACCATGGCCGTGGTGGGACGGGCCACCACCTCTGCCACCACAGTGTCACCAACCGTGTCCCCATGTCCCCCCGTGTCCCCCCATGTCCTCCCGTGTCCCCACACCATGGCCGTGGTGGGACGGGCCACCACCGCTGTCAATGGGATGTCACCCACCGTGTCCCCATGTCCCCCCATGTCCCCACACCATGGCCGTGGTGGGACCGGCCACCACCTCTGCCACCACAGTGTCACCAACTGTGTCCCCCCGTGTCCCCATGTCCTCCCGTGTCCCCACACCATGGCCGTGGTGGGACGGGCCACCACCGCTGTCAATGGGATGTCACCCACTGCATCCCCACGTCCCCCCCCGTATCCCGTGGTGGGACCGGCCACCTCTGCCATGGACATGTCACGTGCCTCTGTCCCCACCACATGTCCCCCGGTGCCACCCCCATCCCTGTCCCCATCCCTGTCCCCACACGGGGGTCTCCCGGGGAAGCTCCCCCTGTCCCTGTCCCCGTCCCCGTCCCTGTCCCTGTCCCCCCCCCCGGTCTCCTGTCCCCGTGGGTCCCCGCGGGTCTCACCGGGGACGCGTCCCCCGGCCGTGGGGTCCCCGTGCGGCCCCTCGACCTCCTGCTCCTCCGAGGTGCTCCAGAACGCGGGGAGCTGCGGGGGGGCCAGCGCGTGTCCCCGTGTGTCCCCATGTCCCCTCGTGTCCCCCCACTGCCCAGGGTCCCCCCGTGTCCCCTCATGTCCCCCCACGTCCCCTCATGTCCCCTCATTCCCCAGTGTCCCCCCGTGTCCCCTCATGTCCCCTCACGTCCTCTCATGTTCCCTCATGTCCCCCCGTGTCCCCTCATGTCCCCTCATGTCCCCTCGCTCCTCTGTGTCCCCCCTCCCCAGTGTCCCCCCGTGTCCCCCGTTGTCCCCCCATGTCCCCCCGTTCCTCCATGTTCCCCCCTCCCCAGTGTCCCCTCGTGTCCCCATGTCCCCCCCGCTCCTCTGTGTCCCCCCCTCCCCAGTGCCCCCCCGCTGTCCCCCCATGTCCCCCGCTGTCCCCCGTTGTCCCCCCATGTCCCCTGTTGTCCCCCCATGTCCCCCCGTGTCCCCCGTTGTCCCCCCATGTCCTCCCGTTCCTCCGTGTCCCCCACTGTCCCGTGTCCCCCGTTGTCCCCCCGTGTCCCCCGCTGTCCCCACGCACCATGGCCAGGGGTGTCGCGGCTGCAAGGGGAGGGGGACAGTGAGACCCACTGCAGCGTCCCGGCCCCACGGGGGGGCACAGGGGACACAGAGGGTCGGGGGGGCCTGAGAGGGGACAAGGACCCGGGGGGACACGGGGGGGGACACGGGGGGGGGAGGTCACGGGGGGGTCACAGGGAGGCGTGGCGTGCCTCACACGGGGGGGCGGGGCCCACCGCGGGGAGGGCGTGTCTCGCGCGGGGCGGGGCTTGGTGCGGGAATGGGGCGTGGTGTGGAGTGGGCGTGGCGTCACAGGGCTCGGCCGAGCGTGGCGCGGGGCTGGAGGGGGCGTGGCCCAGCTGGGGGGGCGTGTCACAGGCGGGGGCGGGGCTGGAGGGGGGACGTGTCTCATGCGGGGGGCGTGTCGCGGGGGCGGGGCTCCTGCAGGGGGCGGGGCTCATGCAGTGGGCGGGGCTTACGCGGGGGCGGGGCTCATGCGGTGGGCGGGGCTCATGCAGGGGGCGGGGCTCATGCGGGGGGCGGGGCTCATGCAGGGGGCGGGGCTCTCGCGGAGGGGCGGGGCTCATGCAGGGGGCGGGGCTCATGCAGGGGGCGGGGCTCTCGCGGTGGGCGGGGCTCTCGCGGTGGGCGGGGCTCACGCGGGGGCGCGGGCGCCGCGCTGGGCTCGGCGGCGCCGTCGGGCTGGATGTGGAGGGTGAAGTCGCTCTCGCCCTGGATCGTCAGGGTCTGGTGCGACGTGAGGATGTGGTAGCCCTTCCCCGCGGGGCAGATGGCCTTGAAGGCGGCTGCGGGGCGGGGCGTCAGCGGGCCCCGCCCCCGAGCGGCGGGCACCGCCCCCGAGCGACGGGCACCGCCCCCGAGCGACGGGCACCGCCCCCGAACGGCGGGCACCGCCCCCGAGCGGAGGGCACCGCCCCCGAACGGAGGGCACCGCCCCCAAGCGGCGGGCCCCGCCCCCAAACACGTGCAACCGCCTAAACGCGTGCAATCCCCCCAAAACGCAGCCACACGGCGTGCAATGCCCCCAAACAACGTGCAAACCCCCCAAGCGCGTGCACACCCCCAAAACACCCAAATGAGGTGCAACCCCCCCAAACACACCCCCAAAACACCCAAACGAGGTGCCCCCGCAGCCTCCCGGTCCCGTTCCTGTTCCCGCCCCCGTTCCCGCCCCCGTTCCCGTTCCCATTCCCATTCCCACCCCATTCCCACCCCATTCCCGTTCCCGTTCCCACACACCGGTGCCGTCGGCCGGGCAGCGCTCGCAGCGCCCGCCCCCGTTCCCATTCCCACCCCATTCCCATTCCCATTCCCATTCCCACCCCATTCCCATTCCCATTCCCGTCCCCATTCCCACACACCGGTGCCGTCGGCCGGGCAGCGCTCGCAGCGCCCGCCCCCATTCCCGTTCCCATTCCCATTCCCGTTCCCACCCCATTCCCATTCCCACCCCATTCCCGTCCCCATTCCCATTCCCATCCCCATTCCCATTCCCATTCCCATTCCCACCCCATTCCCATCCCCATCCCATCCCGCACCGGTGCCGTCGGCCGGGCAGCGCTCGCAGCGCCCGCCCCCGTTCCCGCTCCTGTTCCCGTTCCCATTCCCATTCCCATTCCCACCCCATTCCCGTTCCCACACACCGGTGCCGTCGGCCGGGCAGCGCTCGCAGCGCCCGCCCCCGTTCCCATTCCCATTCCCATTCCCATTCCCACACACCGGTGCCGTCGGCCGGGCAGCGCTCGCAGCGCCCGCCCCACGCCTTGCCATTCCCATTCCCGTTCCCATTCCCACCCCATCCCCATTCCCACCCCATTCCCATTCCCACCCCGCACACACCGGTGCCGTCGGCCGGGCAGCGCTCGCAGCGCCCGCCCCCGTTCCCATTCCCATTCCCATTCCCATTCCCATTCCCATTCCCGTTCCCGTTCCCGTCCCCGTTCCCGCTCCCATTCCCACCCCATTCCCACACACCGGTGCCGTCGGCCGGGCAGCGCTCGCAGCGCCCGCCCCACGCCTTGCCCACGCTGCAGCAGCAGGTCTGGCGCGACAGCCGCGTGGGCAGCGGGTGCTGACACTGCTGCGGCCCCGACACCAGCCGGAAGCAGAGGCTCTTCTCCTCGGGGGCCTTCTCGGCTGCGGGCGCCGCACGGTCCGCACGGGACCCCCGGGACCCCCGGGACCACCCGGGACCCCCCGGGACCACCCGGGACAACCGGGACCACCCGGGACCCTCCGGGAGCCCCCGGGAACCCCTGGGACCATCCAGGAACCCCCAGGACCCCCGGGACCCCCGGGACAACCGGGACCACCCGGGACCCCCCAGGATCCTCCGGGACCCCCTGGGACCATCCAGGAACCCCCAGGAACCCCTGGGACCCCCTGGGACCATCCGGGACCCTCCGGGACCCCCTGGGACCATCCGGGACCATCCGGGACCCCTCGACCACCCTTGGGACCCCCCGACCACCCTTGGGAGCCCCCGGGACCCCTCAGACCCCCCAGGATCCCCTAGGACCCCCCGGACCCCCAACCACCCTTGGGGCCCCCCAGGACCCCCCGGGACCTCCCGACCACCCTTGGGGCCCCCCGGGACCCCTCAGACCCCCCAGGATCCCCTAGGACCCCCCGACCACCCTTGGGACCATCCGGGACCCCCTGGGTCCCCCTGGGACCATCCGGGACCCTCTGGGACCCCCCTGACCATCCTTGGGACACCCCAGGACCCCCAGGACCCCCGGGACCCCCCGGGACCATCCAGGACCATCCGGGACCCCCCAGGACCTCCCCGACCACCCTTGGAACCCCCGGGGACCGCCGCGACCACCCTTGGGACCCGCAGGACCCCCCGACCACCCTTGGGATCCCAGGGGCGCCCCCCAAGGGCCCCCAGGACCCCCCTATGGCCCCCAATGTCCCCCCAGCACCTCCCGGACCCCCTCGGGGCACCCCCAAGGGTCCCCAGGACCCCCTGGGACCCCCCATAACCCCCCAGCACCACCCGGACCCCCTCGGGGCACCCCCAAGGGTCCCCCAGGACCCCCTGGGACCCCCCACACCTCCCCCTGGGCCCCCAGGACCCCCCAAGCCCCACAATCCCCCTAACCAGGACCCCCCAACCCCCACTGACCCCCGGGCCCCCCCATTGGACCCCTAGACCCCCCAAGCCCCCCCCATGCCCCCCCCGCCCCTTACGCAGGCACTGGCTGCGGGACGGCCCCGGCGCGTGGCCGGGTTTGCAGGCGCAGCGGAAGCTGCCCTGGGTGTTGAGGCACTCGCCGTTCTGGCACACGCCCTGCATGGCGCACTCGTTGATGTCTGCGGGCACACGCGCGTGCAAGCCGTGTCACACGCGTGTGCATGCACCGCGCGCACGTACACTGCACGCAGCCCGTGCACATACACTGCATGCACCGCGTGCATGCACACGCACACGCTGCATGGCGCACTCGTTGATGTCTGCGGGCACACGCGCGTGCAAGCGATGTCACACGCGTGTGCATGCACCACGCGCACGTACACTGCATGCACCCCGTGCATGCACACGCACACGCTGCATGGCACACTCGTTGATGTCTGCGGGCACACGTGCGTGCAAGTCGTGTCACACACGTGTGCACGCGCGGGAATGTACTGTGTGCACATACACTGCATGCACCCCGTGCATGCGCACACACACGCGCTGCATGGCGCACTCGATGTTTGCGGAGCACACGCGTGCGACAGGACTGTGCACACGCGTGTGCATGTGCAGCCATGCACCACCCACAGGCATGCACCCTGCACACGCCATGCACAGACATGCACTGCGCATGCACATGCTGCTGTTGCTGTCCATGGTGAGCACGCGTGGGCGCGCTTGCACACGCACGTGCATTGCACACACACACGCGTGCATGCACGTGCCCTGCATGACACACGCTGTGTGTGTGTGAGAACACGCATGCACGCACACGCACACGCATGCACCCACATGCACACGCACGCACACGCGTGCACACACACTCACGTGCATTGCACACACGCACACACGCATGCACACGCGTGCACACACGCACACACGTGCATTGCGCACACGCACACACGCTCACGTGCATTGCACACACGCACACACGCATGCACACGCGTGCACACACACACTCACGTGCATTGCACACACACACACACACGCGTGCACACACGCTCACGTGCATTGCACACACACACGCACACACACTCACGTGCATTGCACACACACACACACGCACACACGCGCGTGTGCACCGCCGGCCGCGCGCCTACCCTGGCAGTGGCTGCTGTTGAGGCGCTTGTAGCCCTGGGGACAGTCGCCGCCGCCGTCCCCCCGGATCGGGCCCGTCTTCTGCACCCCCGAGTCTGCGGGGCCGCCCCAAATCCTGCGTCCCGGGAGGGGCCCGGACGCCGGGGCCCCCCCAAGCCCCCCCCCGTGCCCGCACTCACACTGCAGCGGGGGACACTTGTGGCACTTGCTCTGTCCCCACGCGGTGCCGATGCTGCCGCAGCAATCCTCCTGCTTGGTGAGGCCGGGCAGCGGGTTGCTGCCGCACTGCGGGGAGCGCGAGCTGGGGGCGCCCGGCGCGGCCGGGACCCCCGGGACCCCCGGGACACCCCGGGATCCCCCGGGACCCCCTGGGATCCCCTGGGACACCCAGGGACACCCTGGGACACCCCGGGACCCCCCGGGACCCCCCGGGACCCTCCGGGACACCCCGGGACACCCTGGGATCCCCGGGACACCCCGGGACACCCCGGGACCCCCTGGGACCCCCCGGGACCCCCCGGGACCCCCCAGGACCCACTGTGTCCCCCTGGCACTGCCTGGGCGCCCCCTGTGTCCCCTGTGCCCCCCCGGACTTCTCCTGTATCCCCCTGTGTCCCCCGGTCAACCTCAGAGACCCCTGGGACCCTCTGTGTCCCCTCCGTCCCCCTGGATAGTCCCTGTGTCCCCTGTGTCCCCCTGGACATCCTCTGTGTCCCCTGTCCCCCCCAGGCACCCCCTGTGTCCCCCTGCATAGTCCCTGTGTCCCCTGTGTCCCCCGACATCCTCTGCGTCCCCTGACCCCCCCCGTCCTCCCCCAGATGCCCCCCCCCCAGTGCCCCCTCGGTACCTGCCCCCCGTACAGTCCCCCCCCCGCCGTGCCCCCCCCTCGGTGCTCCCCCGGTTCTCCCCTCGGTCCCCCTCCCCGGTACTCCCCCCCCCGGTACCCCCCCCGGTACCCCCCCCGGTACCCCTCCCGGTACCCCCCCCGTACAGTCCCCCCCCCGGTGCCCCCCCCCCCGGTGCCCCCCCCGGTTCTCCCCTCGGTCCCTCTCCCCGGTACCCCCCCCGGTGCCCTCGTGGTGCTCCCCCCTGGTCCCCGCCCCCTCGGTCCCTCTCCCCGGTACTCCCCCCCCCGGTACCCCCCCCCGGTGTCCCCCCGCGGTGCCCCCCCCGGTCCTCACGGCCTGCTTGGGCAGCGTCTCCTGGAAGCAGCGCCCCAGCGGTTTGTGCGGGGGGGGGCGGCCGTGCGGCGGCGGCGGCGGCGGCGGCGGGGGGGGGGCGGCGGCGGCGGGGGGGGGCGCGGCGGGCGCCAGCAGCAGCGCGGAGCGGGGCGGCGCGGGCGGCTCCAGCCGCTGAACCTGCACCGAGGCCTCGCGCGGGTGGTGGAGCCGCACGTTGAGCAGCGGCGGCGGCGGCGCCTGCGCTGCGGGGGCACCGGGACCTCGCACCGCGCGCGGGGACGGCGGGAGCGGCGGGGACGGGAGCCCCGGGACGGGAACCCCGGGACGGGATGGGACGGGACGGGACGGGAGCCCAGGACGGGAGGGGAGCCCCGGGGACGGGACGGGAACCCCGGGATGGGATGGGACGGGACGGGAACCCCGGGAGGGGATGGGAACCCGGGACGGGACGGGATGGGAACCCCGGGATGGGATGAGATGGGACGGGACAGGAGCCCAGGACGGGAGGGGAGCCCCGGGGACGGGACGGGAACCCCGGGATGGGAACCCCGGGATGGGACGGGAGCCCCGGGACGGGACGGGACGGGATGGGAGCCACCATGCACCGGGACCTCGCACCGCGCGCGGGGACGGCGGGAGCGGCGGGGACGGGACGGGAGCCCCGGGGACGGGACGGGAACCCCGGGATGGGACGGGAACCTCGGGATGGGACGGGATGGGACAGGACGGGAACCCCGGGACGGGAACCCCGGGACGGGATGGGAACCCCGGGATGGGAGCCCCGGGATGGGATGGGAACCCCGGGACGGGATGGGACGGGATGGGAACCCGGGACGGGACAGGAACCCCGGGATGGGACGGGAACCCGGGACGGGACGGGAACCCGGGACGGGACGGGATGGGATGGGATGGGAGCCACCATGCACCGGCACCTCGCACCGTGCGCGGGGACGGGCGGGAGCAGCGGGACGGGACGGGAGCCCCGGGATGGGACGGGAACCCCGGGATGGGATGGGAGCCCCGGGACGGGACGGGACGGGACGGGATGGGAGCCCCGGGACGGGACGGGACGGGATGGGACGGGAACCCCGGGATGGGACAGGACGGGACGGGATGGGAGCCCCGGGACGGGACGGGACGGGACGGGAACCCCGGGACGGGACGGGAGTCCCGGGACGGGATGGGACGGGATGGGAGCCACCATGCACCGGGACCTCGCACCGTGCGCGGGGACGGGCGGGAGCACCGGGACGGGACGGGAACCCCGGGACGGGACGGGAACCCCGGGATGGGACGAGATGGGACGGGATGGGAGCCCCGGGGACGGGACAGGAGCCCCGGGACGGGACAGGACCCATCATGGAGGGGACGGGAGCCCGGGACGGGACGGGACCCCGGGACAGGATGGGACGGGACCCGCCATGGAAGGGACGGGACGGGAGCCCCGGGGACGGGATGGGAGCCCCGGGACGGGACAGGACCCACCATGGAGGGGACGGGAGCCCGGGACGGGATGGGAGCCCCGGGTCGGGAGCGCGGGACCGGATGGGACCCTCCATGGACTGGACAGGACCCCCTGGACGGGATGGGACCCCCCGGAACCGGACGGGGACACCCCCGGGATGGGACAGGACGCCCAGGACGGGGCAGCCGCGCCGGGACCCCCCCCCCGGGATGGGACCCCCCCCATAGCACGGGACCCCCCGGGATGGGACCCGCCCCCCCAGGGGACAGGACACCCCCAGACCCTGCGCCCCCCCTCCCCCCGCGATGGGACCCCCCCAGAGCTGGGGACCCCCCAAACCGAGACACCCCCCAAACCAGGCCCCCCCCCCCGACTCCCCCAAGCCGGGACCCGCGGGGGGACCCCAAAACCCCCCGCCGGACCCCAAACCCCCCCCGCATGGCACCCGGTGACGTGGGGACCCCCCCCGGGACCCCCCCCCTCCTTGCAGTGCGCTCATCCCGGGCCCCCCGTGACCCCCCCCAACCGGGACCCCCGGGGGGACCCCAAACCCCCCCCGCCAGACCCCAAAACCCCCCTGCAGGGGCACCCGGTGACGTGGGGACCCCCCCGGGACCCCCCCCTTGCAGTGCGCTCATCCCGGGCCCCCCGTGCCCCCCCCCCAAGCCGGGACCCCCGGGGGGACCCCAAAACCCCCCGCCGGACCCCAACCCCCCCCCCGCACAGACACCCGGTGTCGTGGGGACCCCCCCGGGACCCCCCCCCCTTGCAGTGCGCTCATCCCGGCCCCCCGTGACCCCCCCAGCCGGGACCCCAGAACCCCCGTTCCCGCCCGGTTCCGGTACCCTCGGCCGAGTGGTGCCCGGGCCCCAGCGGCACCACGAACGTGGCGTGGCTGACGTGGCCGCCGCCGCCGCCGTGTCCCGGGGCCGGCTCGGCGGGGCCGTCCGCGATCACCTGCACCGCGTACACGGCCACCTTGGCGGCCTCGGCCTCGGCGGCGCCCGGGGCGGCGGGAGGCGGCGGCGGCGGCGGCGGCGGGGGGGCCGCCCCCCCCCCCGCGCGGCCCGCGGGCACCTGGCAGAAGCGGCCGGTGAAGTCGGGCGGGCAGAGACAGTGCGAGCGGGACGAGCATTGACCGCCGTTCATGCACGGGAGCGGGCACACCACTGCGGGGGGGGCACGGCGTCGGGGGGGGCACCGGGGGGGGAACCCCCGGAACGGCCCCCACCCCGGGAACGGCCCCCCCGGAACGGCCCCCACCCCCGGAACGGCCCCCCCACCGGGAACGGCCCCCCCGGAACGGCCCCCCCGGGACGTGCATTGACCGCCGTTCATACACGGGAGCGGGCACACCACTGCATGGGGGGGGGGCACGGCGTCGGGGGTGGGTAACGGGGGGGGGAGCAACCCCCGGAACGGCCCCCCCGGAACGGCCCCCCAATGTGCACGGGCAGAGACAGTGCGAGCGGGACGAGCATTGACCGCCGTTCATGCACGGGAGCGGGCACACCACTGCGGGGGGGGCACGGCGTCGGGGGGGCGGTAACGGGGGGGGGGAACCCCCGGAACGGCCCCCCCGGAACGGCCCCCCCGGAACAGCCCCCCCCCCCCGGGACGTGCATTGCCCGCCGTTCATACACGGGAGCGGGCACACCACTGCGGGGGGGGGGGGCACGGCGTCGGGGGGGGCACGGGGGGGGAGCAACCCCCGGAACGGCCCCCCCGGAACGGCCCCCCCACGGGGTGCACGGCCCCCCCTCCATGGTGCATAGACCCCCCCCATAGTGCACACCTCCCCCGTGGTGCACAGCCCCCCCACCCCGTGCACGGCCCCCCCCACTGGGCACGGAGCCCCCCCAATGTGCACGGAGACCCCCCATGCACGGCCCCCCCGTGGGGCGCAGCCCCCCCCATGGGGAACGGCCCCCCCAATGTGCATGGAGCCCCCAAAATATGCACAGCCCCCCCCCGGGTGCACGGCCCCCCCCGGTGCACGCACACGCGTGTGCGCGGACACGTGTGCACACGCAGGCTCCCCGCACAGCTGTGCACGGCGCTGGCGTGTCCGGGCGTGCGCACACGCGTGTGCAAACAGCGCCGGGTGCCCCCCGTCCCCGCGGGCTGCAGGGCCCTGGTGTCCCCTCCCTGCGTCCCGCTGCTGTCCCCAGCCCTGTCCCTGTCCCCGTCCCCAGCCCTGTGCCCGTTGCACATGGATCCCGTGCCCGTTGCACATGGATCCCGTGCCCGTTGCACATGGGTTGTGTGCCCGTTGCACGTGGATCCCGTGCCCGTTGCACGTGCATCCCGTGCCCATTGCACGTGCATCCCGTGCCCGTTGCACATGGGTTGTGTGCCCGTTACACGTGGATCCCGTGCCCATCGTGTGCCCCTTGCACACAGACCCACGTCCATTGTGTGCCCGTTGCACGTGGATCCCGTGCCCGTTGCACATGCATCCCGTGCCCATTGCACGCAGATCCCGTGCCCGTTGTATGTGCATCCCGTGCCCATTGCACATGGGTTGTGTGCCCGTTGCACGTGGATCCCGTGCCCACGGTGTGCCCGTTGCACACGCATGGTGTGCCTGTCACGTGTCTGTCGCACATGCATCGTGTGCCCGTTGCCCGTGAATTCTGTGCCCGTTGCACGCAGATCATGTGCCCGTCGTGTGCCTGTTGCACGCGGATCCCGTGCCCGTTGCACATGGATCATGTGCCCGTTGCACGTGGCTCCCGTGCCTGTTGCACATGGATCCCGTGCCCGTTGCACGCCCGTCGTGCACCCCTCGCACGCGGCCCCGGTGTCCCCCGTGTCCCCTGGTTTTGGTGCCCGTTTTGCGCCGCCACCTCTTGGCCCCGCGAGTCCGTCCTGCTGCCAGCGCCGCCCGCGGCAACGGCGTCCCCATGTCCCCAGGGTCCCTGCGCTGCTGTCCCCATGTCCCCAGGGTCCCTGCGCTGCCATTCCCCGTGTCCCCCATGTCCCCGTGTCCCCAGGGTCCCTGCGCTGCTGTCCCTGTGTCCCCCATGTCCCCATGTCCCCAGGGTCCCTGCGCTGCCATTCCCCGTGTCCCCATGTCCCCGTGTCCCCAGGGTCCCTGCGCTGCCATTCCCCGTGTCCCCAGTGTCCCTGGGGCGCCCAGTGTCCCTGCGCTGCTGTCACTCGTACCCTCAGTGTCCCTGTGTTCCCATCCTTGCTGTCCCCATGTCCCCATGCTGCTGTCACTGGTACCCATGGCATCCCCGCTGTCCCTGTGCCACCATCCCCACTGTCTCTGTGTCCCCGTGCTGCTGTCACTGGTACCCTCGGTGTCCCCGTGCCATCATACCCGTGTCCCGGTGTCCCCATCCTCATGTCCCCATGTCCCTGTGTCCCCATGTCCCCATGTCCTCGTGTCCCCATCCCCATGTCCCCGTGTCCCCGTGTCCCCGCTCACCCACGCGGAAGCCGGAGCCGGTCAGCGTGTCGGCGCCGTGCCCGTTCTCCCCGATGAGGGTCATGTTGGTGCCCGGTTTGCAGCTGTCCCCATGTCCCCATCCCCATGTCCCCATGTCCCCATCCCCATGTCCCCATGTCCCCATGTCCCCATGTCCCCATGTCCCCCCCGTCCCCGCTCACCCACGCGGAAGCCGGAGCCCGTCAGCGTGTCGGCGCCGTGCCCGTTCTCGCCGATGAGCGTCATGTTGGTGCCCGGTTTGCAGCTGTCCCGGCACTGGCCCTTCAGGCAGGTCCGGCGGCAGATGAGCGGCGCGAACACGACCTTGAAGCGCTCGCGGGCCACGGCCGCCCCCCCGGGGCCCCCCAGCGCCGCCAGCAGCAGCGCCAGGGCCCAGCGCGCGCCCGCCATGGCGCCCGGACGCCGGGGCCCCCGACACGGGAACCCCAAACACGGGGACCCCCAGACACGTAGACCCCCAAACACGGGAACCCCCGGACACGGGGACCCCCAAACACGGGAACCCCAAACACGGGAACCCCTCAACACAGGAACCCCCGGACACAGGGACCCCCGGACACAGGAACCCCCCGGTCCAAGGAGTCAGACACAGGGACCCCCCAATCCGAGACACCGGGACCCCCCCGCTCCCGACACCGGGAATCCCCGGCCGGGACACCGGGACCCCCCCGGATACCAGGACCCCCCGGCCCAGGCACAGGGCCCCCCCGGCCCGAAAAGCAGCCGGACACCGGGACCCCCCCCCGCGGACACCGGGACCCCCCGCGGACACCGGGATCCCCCCGGTCCCCGGGACCCCCCCGGCCCGGACGCCGGGGCCCCCTCCCGGGGCTGCAGCGGCCGCCGGGCCCCCCCTCGCTCGCGCGCCGGACGCCTGGGCCCCGCCGGCCCCGGGGCTGCCTGTGGAATGGGGCGGACGTTGGGGGCGGGGGGGGCCCGGACGCCTGGGCCCCCGCTGGAACGGGGGAGGTGGGCGGGGAGCCCGGGCTGGCGCTGGCACCGGGAGGGTGGGCGGGACCCCGGACGCCTGGGCCCGCTCCAGGGCGGCGGGGGGGGCACCGGGCCGGGGGGGGGGGGGGCAGCGCCGAGCCCGGACGCCGGGGCCCACGGGGGCACCGGGAGGGGGGGGCCGGGCTCGTTGTGGCACCGGGGGGGGGGGCCCGGACTCCCGGGCCCCGCTCCAGCCCCTGGGCGGGGGGGGCGGGGAGAGGGGGCGGGGCCCGGACGCCTGGGCCCGCGCCCAGCGCCGGGGGGGGGCGGGGCCGGACCCCGGGGCCAAAACGGGGGGGGGGGGGGGAGGTTGAGGAGAACGGGGGGGGGGGGACAACTGTGGGGGGCGGGGCCGCTCGGGGGGCGGGGGGATGGGCGGATTCCGGGGGGGGGGTCAGAGCCAGCGGGGCCTCACGGGGGGGGGGCGAGGTGTCGCCCCTCCCCCCGGACGCCCGGGCCCCGCCCCCCCCGCGCTGGTGGCACCGGGTTTATTCTCACTTCCGGCGGGGGCGCGCACAAGGGGGGGCACTTCCGGCGGGCCGTTCCGCGCGGACGTGAGCGGCGAGGCACTTCCGGCGCGCGAGGCCCGGGCAGTTCCGCCCGCGCGGGGGCGGGGCCGGCGCGGTGACGTCACGCGCGGCTCGCCGGGGTCCGGGCGGGGCCGCGCGGCGGGGGCGGGGCCGAGCGGCGGGGGCGGGGCTGCCGCCCGCGGGGCGGCCGCGCCGTGGCCGGGGGTGCAGCTGCAGCGTAATGAGATGCTAAAGACATGTTAATGAGATGCAGTCAAATGAAGGGGTGTGGCCAAGGAGCGGGGGCGTGGCTGATTAGTCCAGACAGGCCCCTTTTTGGGCTCCCGGGGTCCGCAAAGGGCAGGAGAATCCTGGGATTTGGGGGCTGCCCCCAGCCCCCTGCGCTGCCCTGGAGCTGCATTTGGGGCTCCCAAAGAGCCTTGGGGGGTCAGAGCTGGGAAAGGGGGGCTCAGCCCCCTGTTTTGGGGCTCCACAATAGAGGCCCAGCCCCGTGTTTTGGGGCTCAGCCCCTGTTTTGGGGCTCAGCCCTGTGTTTTGGGGCTCCCAACAGGGGCTCAGCCCCCCGTTTTGGGGCTCCACAATAGAGGCCCAGCCCCGTGTTTTGGGGCTCAGTCCCGTTTTTTGGGGCTCAGTCCCGTTTTTTGGGGCTCAGCCCCCCGTTTTGGGCTCTGGAACGGAGGCGGCCGCTCCTGCCCTGGTGGAGCTGGAAGAGCCCCCCGGGTTTGGGGCTCCCTGGGCCCAGCCAGGGCAGCTCCGTCCTCCCCTCGGAGGCTCCCGGAGGCTCCCGGGGCTCCCAGGCTGTTCCGGAGGCCCCGGAGCTGCAGGATGGAGCCCGTTCCCCGGTGCTGCCTCCCCCCCGGGCTCAGGGGGTGCTTTGGGGCTCCTCAATGCAGACCAAGGGCTCCGTTTTGGGGGTCCAAACCCGGTTCTGGTTGGGGTCAGGAGCAGGGGCCAAGGGCTCCGTTTTGGGGGTCCAAACCCGGTTCTGGTTGGGGTCAGGAGCAGGGGCCAAGGGCTCCGTTTTGGGGGTCCAAACCCGGTTCTGGTTGGGTCAGGAGCAGAGGCCAAGGGCTCCGTTTTGGGGGTCCAAACCCAGTTCTGGTTGGGGTCAGGAGCAGAGGCCAAGGGCTGCGTTTTGGGGGTCCAAACCCGGTTCTGGTTGGGTCAGGAGCAGAGGCCAAGGGCTCCGTTTTGGGGGTCCAAACCCGGTTCTGGTTGGGGTCAGGAGCAGAGGCCAAGGGCTCCGTTTTGGGGGTCCAAACCAGTTCTGGTTGGGTCAGGAGCAGAGGCCAAGGGCTCCGTTTTGGGGTCCAAACCCGGTTCTGGTTGGGTCAGGAGCAGAGGCCAAGGGCTGCGTTTTGGGGTCCAAACCCGGTTCTGGTTGGGGGGTCAGGAGCAGAGGCCAAGGGCTCCGTTTTGGGGGTCCAAACCCGGTTCTGGATGGGTCAGGAGCAGAGGCCAAGGGCTCCGTTTTGGGGTCCAAACCCGGTTCTGGTTGGGGGTCAGGAGCAGAGGCCAAGGGCTCCGTTTTGGGGGTCCAAACCCGGTTCTGGTTGGGGTCAGGAGCAGAGGCCAAGGGCTCCGTTTTGGGGGTCCAAACCCGGTTCTGGTTGGGTCAGGAGCAGAGGCCAAGGGCTGCGTTTTGGGGGTCCAAACCCGGTTCTGGTTGGGGTCAGGAGCAGAGGCCAAGGGCTCCGTTTTGGGGGTCCAAACCCGGTTCCGGTTGGGGGTCAGGAGCAGAGGCCAAGGGCTCCGTTTTGGGGTCCAAACCCGGTTCTGGTTGGGGTCAGGAGCAGAGGCCAAGGGCTCCGTTTTGGGGGTCCAAACCCAGTTCTGGTTGGCGTCAGAAGTGGGCACAACCGCGCGGCGGGAGGGAGACAAGCGCAGCCGCCACCGTCGGCTCCGTCCAACACTTTATTCCAGGTGTAGCCGGTGCTTCCGGCGCAGGGAATCGTCAGTCATCGGGAATCAACACCCGTCCCATCTCCATAAGGGAGCTGCTCCACGAGGACCCCCTAAACAGGTTGTTCGTTACCCCATAAAGAGGTTGTACAGGACAATGAGATTGCTCAGATCCAACGGGTTCATCACACACAATTAACAAGGTAATTAGCCAAATGAGACCCACCAGTCACACCAGTTGGTTGATCACAACCGGATGAACAAGACGACAGCGCGAGCAGCCCAACAAGGTCCTGGTGTTTTACGTCACAGTCGCACACGGGTGACGGGGCAGTGACACAAGCGCTTACGGTGTAGGCAGCGCCGTGCGGCCCCTATGGATGGGGAGGGTCCCTATGGACCGGGATGGCCCCCCTATGGACCAGGGTGGCCCCTATGGATGGGGACGGTCCCTATGGACCGGGACGGCCCCCCTATGGATGGGGACAGCCCCCATATGGACAGGGATGGCCCACCTATGGACCGGGACGGTCCCTATGGACCCGGGATGGCCCCCCTATGGATGGGGAGGGTCCCTATGGACCGGGACGGTCCCTATGGACCGGGGTGGCCGCTATGGATGGGGAGGGTCCCTATGGACCGGGACAGCCCCCCTATGGATGGGGATGGTCCCCCTATGGACTGGGACAGCCCCCCTATGGATGGGGAGGGTCCCTATGGACCGGGATGGCCCCCCTATGGATGGGGAGGGTCCCCCTATGGACTGGGACAGCCCCCCTACGGATGGGGAGGGCCCCCCTATGGACCAGGACGGTCCCTATGGATGGGGACGGTCCCTACAGACTGGGATGGCCCTCATGGATGGGGATGGCCCCCCTATGGACCGGGACGGTCCCTATAGACTGGGATGGCCCCCATGGATGGGAATGGCTCTCCTACGGACCGGGACGGCCCCCCTATGGATGGGGACGGTCCCTACAGACTGGGATGGCCCCTACAGATAGAGATGGCCCCCATGGATGGGGTCGGCCCCCCTATGGACCGGGACGGCCCCTATAGATGGGGATGGTCCCTACGGATAGGGATGCCCCCCCCCCCCATGGACAGGGACAGTCTCTATGGACCGGGACGGCCCCTATGGACCGGGATGGCCCCTATGGACCGGGATGGCCCCTATGGATGGGGAGGGTCCCTATGGATGGGGATGGCTCCCCTATGGACCGGGATGGCCCCTATGGACCGGGATGGCCCCTATGGATGGGGATGGCTCCCCTATGGACCGGGACGGCCCCTATGGACCGGGACGGCCCCTATGGACGGGGATGGCTCCCCTATGGACCGGGACGGCCCCTATGGACCGGGATGGCCCCTATGGACCGGGATGGCCCCTATGGATGGGGAGGGTCCCTATGGATGGGGATGGCTCCCCTATGGACCGGGACGGCCCCTATGGACGGGGATGGCTCCCCTATGGACCGGGATGGCCCCTATGGACCGGGACGGCCCCGGCTCCAGCGCTCGGGGGGCCCGAACGGGGCCAGGGCCGAACCGGCCGAACCGGGACCGCGCTCGGTGCGAGCGAGCGCCGCCCGGCCGGGCCCGACGCCCCCGGTCCGGTCCGGTCCGGTCCGGTCCCGGCTCCGCCGCTCGGGCCGGTCCCGCCGCTCCCGCGCGCACCGGGACCGGGGCCGGTTCCGTCTCCTTCTTTCGCACCCCCCGGGACCGGTTCCGGTTCCAGTTCCGGCTCCCGCGCGCACCGGGACCGGGGCCGGTTCCGTCTCCTTCTTTCGCACCCCCCGGGACCGGTTCCGGTTCCGTCTCCTGCTCCCGCGGCCGCTGGGACCCGTTTGGTCCCGGCTCCCTTTGTGGCTCCGGTTCCGGTCCCGCCCCTCAGCGCCGCCCCCGGTCCCGGTCCCGGTCCCGGTCCCGCCCGGCCCATCCCGGGGATAACGAGGCGGCTCCGCCGGGAGCGTCGCCCGCAGGTTCCGGCCTCATCCCGGAGCTGGAGCCGCCGTTTTCCCAACCCCCCCAGCACCTTCTCCTCGTCCTTCCCGGTTTTTTTTCCCGTTTTGTGGAATTTGGGAAAAGCTGCCACAAACCCGACGCGGGCGCCGCACGGAGCCGCTGTTCCCGGGGGCTCCCGGTGCCGCTTCCCGCCTCATTCCGGCCCCTCTTCCCTCCTGCCCTGTCCCTGCTTGGGGATCCCTTGGGATCACCCCCTTTTCCAGGATCCGGCGGATCCGGGAGGGTTTCCCGCCTTTCTTTGCTCCGGAGCGCTCCGTCCCGCTCCCATTCCGTGTTGGGATTCCAGGGCTTCCCGCTCCCATTCCACGTGATCCCTGTTTCTATCCCGATCCTGGTTAATCGCAGCTCTCCCTGCCCATTCCACACAATTCCCGCTTGAATTCCAGCTAATTCCCATTCCAGGGGATTTCAGTGTCTCTTCCCGGCCATTCCTTCTACCCCCCAGGGCTCCATTCCCGGAGGATTCCCGGGAAGCGGCTCCCCCCTTCCCGATTCCACACACGCGGCTCCGTTGGAGAGTTTATTTCACCGGGAAGAGTGGCGGGAGCCGCGGGAAGGCGGCGGGAACGGCGACATTCCGGACTCGGCGCCGCCGCCGCGCATGGGAAAAAAAAAAAAAACTACAGCCGGTTCTCCCTCCTCATCCCAAAACGTGGAAAATAATGTGGGAAAATCGAGGAAAATGAAGGGAAAGGCGGGGAAAACTAGCTCAGAGCTGAGCCTAGACCAGCTAGGGGAGCGCGGGGGGCCTAAAAGCGAAGCGATCCCTGGAAAAGGCTCCGAAATCCCTGGAATTGCGAGGGGGGGGGGTTAGGCTACGCAGGAGCCGCCGTGTCCGCTAGGAGCTAAGTCGGGAGCCGGGAATGGGGGGCCCCGGCGTCCGGGCGCCTCGGACCTGCAAGAGAAAGAGCAGAGCGGGGTGAGCGGCGGCGCCGGGGCGCGAACGGAGCGTCCGGATCCTTCTGGAGCCTCCCGGGAGCCTCCGCTCCCCGACCTCCCCCCCGGCGGCGGGAGCCCCGCGCGGATCCCCCCCCATCCTCCGGGATGTGGGGGTGGATTTTCCCGATATTCCGGGGCGGATTTTCCCGATATTCCGGGGTGGATTTTCCCGCTATTCCGGGGTGGATTTTCCCCGCTATTCCGTCTCCGGCGCGCGCGCTCACCTCCGGCTCAAAACGCGGAGTAGCGCGCCCTGTCCGCGTACGGGTCCCGCGCGAACCGCTGCACGTCGTAGAGGGAGGCCCGAGCCACGGAGGACACCGGCGACAGCTGCCCACGCTCGTACGAGTACGCGTCTCCCACGCTGGTGGCGGCGGCGGCGGCCGCGGCGGCGCGGCGCAGGGGGCTCCGGTCGCGCGCGTAGTACGTGGACGAGGCGGCCGCGGCGGCCGCGCTGGCGGCGGCGGCCACGGCGGCGGCCGCTCCGGGGGTCGGCAGCAGCGCCCGGTCATAGGGGTCGAGCGCGGCGGGGAGGCGGGCGGCCACGGCGCCGCCGGCCGCCATGGCCGTGGACTGCACCTGCGAGTACTGCGCGTACTGCGAGTACTGCGCCATGGTCTGCTCCGCGTAGGCGTCGTAGCGCACGCGGTAGCGCTTGTAGTAGTCGACCATCCCGCCATAGGCGTCATCGTAATAGACGGTCTCCCCGTAGCCCGCGGGGTAGGGGGTGCGCACCGCGCCGTACTGCTCGTTATAGGCCTCGGTAAAGTCGGCCGCCTGGCCCGGGCGGTCTACGGGACACTCTTTAGACCAGTGCCCTTCCTTCCCGCAGCGGTAGCAGCCGCTCTTGTCGCCCATCCCCGGCGCGGTCCGGAGCCGACTCGTGGACAACTGCACGCGCATCCGCTTGCCTTGAAGAAACAGACGCAGAGGGGGGCGAGAGTTAACGGGGACGACAGCGGGACACACACAGACAACAGGCGGTAACGACGACAGGCGGCCGCTCCGCTACCGGGATCCGCCCGCTCCCGCGGCCTCCGCGGAGGCGCCGGGAAAAGGGGCCCGTTCCGAGCGGATCCGGCGGCAACACCCGGAGCGCGTCCCGGGAAACGGCCGGAAAAACCCCCGGGTGCCGGCGAGGCTGCGGAAGCGGGCGCCGCGCGGGAGCCGCCGGCCCCTCCGGAGCTTCCGGAGCCTCCCGGGAACGCGAGGGAGGCGCCGGGAAGCGGGAGCGGGATCGGCGGAGACGGGAGGACGGGGAGGCTCCGGCCTCCTTGCGCCGAGCGAAAAGGGAGGCGGGAAACGGCCCCCGCGGCGGGATCTGTCCTTGCCATCCGGATACGGGAATGCCGAAGGGAAACGTGCGTGGAAAGGGCTCCCCTCCGGCAGCTTCGGATCCGCACGGAAAGGAGGTTTCCGTGCGGCCCTTCCCAGCGGGAGCGCCGGCATCCCGCCTATCCCCACGGAGCGCCGGGAGCCCCCGGGCGCTTGGAATGCCCCGAAGGGCTGGAAGCGCTTCCCAAGGCGGAAAAACGGGAATTCCTCCCGTTCCCTGCGCTCCCGGCAAACGCCGGGAATTGGGATTCCTCCTCTTCCTGGTGCTCCCGGCAAACGGGATTCCTCCCTTTCCCTGCACTCCTGACAAACGCCGGGAATTGGGATTCCTCCCCTTCCCTGTGCTCCTGGCCAATGCTGGGAAGCGGGATTCATCCCCTTCCTGGCACTCCCGGAAAACGGGATTTGTCCCCTTCCTTGAGCTCCTGGCCAATGCCGGGAAGCGGGATTCCTCTTCCCAGTGCTCCTGGCAAATGGAATTCCTCCCTTTCCCTATGCTCCAGGCAAACACCAGGAAGCGGGATTCCTCCCCTTCCTGGTACTCCTGGAAAACAGGATTCCTCCCCTTCCTGGTACTCCCAGAAAATGGGATTCGTCCCCTTCCCTACGCTCCAGGCAAATGCTGGGAAGCGGGTTTATCCCCTTCCTGGCACTCCCGGCAAACGGGATTCATCCCTTTCCCTGAGCTCCCGGCAAACGGGATTCATCCCCTTCCCTGAGCTCCCGGCAAACGGGATTCATCCCCTTCCCTGAGCTCCCGGCAAATGCCGGGAATTGGGATTCCTCCCCTTCCCGGCACTCCCGGCAAACGGGATCCCCCCCTCCCCAAACGCCGGGAAGCGAGGCCGCTCCGGCCGGATCCGCTCCCGTTTCCGGCGGCCTCCTCCTGCGGATCCCAGCTCCGGGAGGGTCGTGGATCCGGGTCCCGGCTCCGGGAGGATCCCGTGGATCCCGGCACCGGCCCCGGGAGGATCCCGGTGGGATCCGGGCCCCGGCTCCGGGAGGATCCCGGTGGGATCCGGGCCCCAGGAGGATCCCGTGGATCCTGGCACCGGCCCCGGGAGGATCCCGGTACCGGCTCCGGGAGGGCTGCGGATCCCGGTACCGGCCCTGGGAGGATCCCGGTACCGGCTCCGGGAGGGCTGTGGATGCCGGTACCGGCTCCGAGAGGATCCCGTGGATCCCAGCACCGGCCCCGGGAGGGCTGCGGATCCCGGTACCGGCTCTGGGGGGGCTGCGGATCCCGGTACCGGCCCTGGGAGGATCCTGGTACCGGCACTGGGAGGATCCCGTGGATCCCGGTACCGGGAGGGCTGCAGATCCCGGTACCGGCTCCAAGGGGGCTGCGGATTCCGGTACCGGCTCCAGGAGGGCCGTGGATCCTGGTACCGGCTCCAGGAGGGCCGTGGATCCTGGTACCGGCCCTGGGAGGATCCCGGCACCGGCTCCGGGAGGATCCCGTGGATCCTGGTACCGGCCCTGGGAGGATCCTGGCACCGGGAGGGCTGCGGATCCCGGTACCGGCCCTGGGAGGATCCCGGCACTGGCCCCAGGAGGATCCCGGCGGGATCCGGGCCCCGGCCCCGGGAGGATCCCGCGGATCCCGGCCCCATCCTCACCCTGGAACTCGGTGTTGTCCAGGCCGCGCAGCGCCTCCACGGCGTCCTCGGCGCGCTCCATGTGCACGAACGCGTAGTCCTTGACGATGTCGCACTCGATGACCGGGCCGTACTCCTCGAACTTGGCGCGCAGCTCCAGGTTGGTGCACGTGGGGCTGATGTTGCCCACGTGCAGCTTGGTGGACGCCTTGCTCTTGTTCTTGGAGGCCTCCACGTTGATGCAGACGCCGTGCAGCTTGTGGTGGTGCAGGTTGCGGATGGCGTCCTCGGCCGCCGTCTTGTCCTCGATGTGCACGAAGCCGTAGTTCTTGATGATGTCGCACTCCAGCACCTTGCCGTACTGCTCGAACAGCGCGCGGATCTCCTGCTCCGTGGCCTCGCGCGGGAGGTTCCCGATGAACAGCTTCACCATGGCGGCCGCGCCTGCGGGACACGGCGCCAACGGTCACGGACAGGGCCCCAACGACCCTATGGGGCGCCCTATGGGGCTATGGGGCACCCTATGGGGCTATGGGGATCCCTATGGCCCTATGGGGAGCCCTATAGGGCTATGGGGATCCCTATGGCCCTATGGGGAGCCCTATGGCGCGGGAGGTTCCCGATGAACAGCTTCACCATGGCGGCCGCGCCTGCGGGACACAGCGCCAACGGTCACGGACAGGGACCCCAAACCTATGGGGTGCCCTATGGGGCTCCCTATGGCCCTATGGGGCTCCCTATGGGGATCGCTATGGCCCTATAGGGCTCCCTATGGCCCTATGGGGAGCCCTATGGCACGGCAGGTTCCCGATGAACAGCTTCACCATGGCGGCCACGCCTGCGGGACGGACCGACGGTCACGGACAGGGCCCCCCAAACCTATGGGGCACCCTATGGGGCTATGGGGCTCCCTATGGGGCTACGGGGATCCCTATGGCCCTATGGGGAGCCCTATGGTCCTATGGGGATCGCTATGGCCCTATGGGGAGCCCTATGGACCCCCGACTCTATGGAGCACCCTATGGGGCTCCCTATAGCCCTATGGGGATCCCTATGGCCCTATGGGGAGCCCTATGGCCCTATGGGGCTCCCTATGGCCCTATGGGGATCGCTATGGCCCTATGGGGATCGCTATGGCCCTATGGGGCTCCCTATGGCCCTATGGGGAGCCCTATGGCCCTATGGGGATCGCTATGGCCCTATGGGGAGCCCTATGGCCCTATGGGGAGCCCTATGGACCCCCGACTCTATGGGGCACCCTATGGCCCTATGGGGCTCCCTATGGCCCTATGGGGATCGCTATGGCCCTATGGGGATCGCTATGGCCCTATGGGGCGCCCTATGGCGCGGGAGGTTCCCGATGAACAGCTTCACCATGGCGGCCGCGCCTGCGGGATGCGCCAACGGTCACGGACAGGGCCACCCGACCCTATGGGGCGCCCTATGGGGCTATGGGGCACCCTATGGGGCTACGGGGATCCCTATGGCCCTATGGGGAGCCCTATGGGGCTCCCTATGGCCCTATGGGGATCGCTATGGCCCTATGGGGAGCCCTATGGCCCTATGGGGAGCCCTATGGACCCCCGACTCTATGGGGCACCCTATGGCCCTATGGGGCTCCCTATGGCCCTATGGGGATCGCTATGGCCCTATGGGGCACCCTATAGCCCTATGGGGATCGCTATGGCCCTATGGGGCTCCCTATGGCCCTATGGGGCGCCCTATGGCCCTATGGGGCGCCCTATAGCCCTATGGGGATCGCTATGGCCCTATGGGGCGCCCTATGGCCCTATGGGGCGCCCTATGGCCCTATGGGGATCGCTATGGCCCTATGGGGCGCCCTATGGCCCTATGGGGCTCCCTATGGCCCTATGGGGCTCCCTATGGCCCTATGGGGATCGCTATGGCCCTATGGGGAGCCCTATGGCCCTATGGGGAGCCCTATGGCATGGCAGGTTCCCGATGAACAGCTTCACCATGGCGGCCGCGCCTGCGGGACGCCACGCAGGTCACGGGGGGGCACCGGCGCTATGGGGCGCCCTATGGGGCTCCCTATGCCCCCCCCCGACCCTATGGGGCTCCCTATGGGGCTCCCTATGCCCCCCCCCCGACCCTATGGGGCTCCCTATGGCCCTATGGGTCTCCCTATGACCCCTCCAACCCTATGGGGCTCCCTATGGCCCCCCTGACCCTATACCGCTGCCTATGGCCTCCTTCCACCATGGTCTCTACTGGGCTCCCTATGGCTCCCCTGGACCCTATGGGGCTCCCTATGGCCCCCCTTCCACCATGGTCCCCTATGGGGCTTCCTATGTCCCCCCCCCTTCCACCATAGCTCCTATAGGGCTATGGCCCCCCCAACCCTATGGGGCCCCCTAGGACGCCCCCCCCCAGTCCCCCTAAACCCTAATGGGGCTCCCTATGGCCCCCCTGACCCTATAGGGCTCCCTACGAACCCCCCCCCAACCCTATGGGGCTCCCTATGGCTCCCCCTTCCACAATCCCCCCCAATCTCCTGCCTCATGGCCCCTCCTCGAGGCCCCCCCGGGCCCACGAACCCCCCCGAGGCCCCACGGAGCCCCCCGAGCCCCACGGAGCCCCCCGAACCCCCCCGGGCCTCACGGAGCCTCCCGAGGCCCCCCCGAGCCCCACGGAGCCCCCCGAGGCCCCCTCGGCCTCACGGAGCCTCCCGAGGCCGCCCCGGAGCTTCCCCCGTCTCCGCAGCGCCCGAGCGGGCCCCGCCGCTCCCCCCCGGTGCTCGGGACGTTGCCCCCCCGCTCCGGGACCCCCCCCGGGCCCCCCGGTACCGGCGGCGCCGCAGCCCCGCCCCCACCTGCGCCCCTGCCCGCCGCTCGAGCCTCACAAAATGGCGGCGGCGGCGCTGCGCGGCGCGGCCCCGCCCCCGCGCTGCCATTGGCTGGCGCCGCTGTCCGTCAAGCGCCGGCGGGGCGGGAGCAGTGGGGGAGGCGCCCCCTGCGATGGGCGGCGTGGGCGGGGCCGCCGCCGCCCGCCGGAGCCAATCGGAGGAGGAGGGGGCGTGGCCGGCGGCCGGCGGAAGGATCCATCGGGAGCGGGCGGGGGGGGGGACTGGAACGACCCAAGGGGGGACTGGGGGGGGGGGGCGGAACGAACCATTCCCGCCCTGGGGGGGGGAAGAGAAGTGGGGAGACCCCCGGGACTGGGGGGGATCCCCTGGGATCCGGGGGGATCCCTTGGGAAACCCCATTGTGGGTTTGGGAGGGGGATCCCTTGGGATCCGGGGGGGGGGATCCCTTGGGAAACCTCATTGTGCGTTTGGGGGGGGAATCCCCTGGGATCCGGGGGGGGGGGGGGGAATCCCTTGGGAAACCCCATTGTGGGTTTGGGGGGGGCATCCCCTGGGATCCAGTGGCCATGGAGGGATCCCCTGGGATCGGCTCATCCCCTGCGTTGAGCACACGTGTCCCCGTCCCCATCCCAATCCCTATCCCCATCCCCTTCCCTCCCATTCCCATCCCTTCACAGTTCCCATCCCAGTCCCTATTTCCATCCCATTCCCTCCCTAGTCTCATCCCTGCCCCATCCCCATCCCAGTCCCTATTCCTATCCCCTTCCCCCCATTCCCATCCTTTCACAGTCCCCACATCCCTGTCCCATCCCCATCCCAGTCCTTATTCCCATCCTGTTCCTTCCCTATTCCCATCCCTTTGCAGTCCCCATCCCAGTCCCTACCCCCATCCCATTCCCTCCCTATTCCTTCCCCTCCGCAGTCCCTCTTCCCCATCCCACTCCCTCTCCCCATCCCAGTCCCTCCCTATTCCAATCCCAGCCCCATCCCAGTCCCTATTCCCATCCCGTCCTCTCCCTATTCCAATCCCTGCCCCATCCCCATCCCAGTCCCTATTCCCATCCCATTCCCTCCCTATTCCTTCCCCTCTGCAGTCCCTCTTCCCCATCCCACTCCCTCTCCCCATCCCAGTCCCTCCCTATTCCAATCCCAGCCCCATCCCAGTCCCTATCCCCATCCCATTCCCTCCCTATTCCAATCCCTGCCCCATCCCCATCCCGCTCCCTCTCCCCATCCCACTCCCTCTTCCCACCCCATCCGTATCCCGCTCCCCAGCACCACTCGGAGCCGCCCTCTCTACACGGGCTCTTTATTGGGGGCCGGCAGCAGCCGGCGCTGGGGACGTCACCGGCCCGCGGGGGGGACGGCCGCGGCCGCCGCGTCCCCGTCCCCGTCCCGCCACCCTCCGTCCCCGTCGCCCCTATTTGCTCTTCTTGAAGAAGCTGAAGCGTTTCTCGCGCTCGCGGCCGCGCGCGGGGCCCTCGCCGGCCGTCCCCGGTGGCCCCGGTGGCCCTGGTGGCCCTGGTGGCCCTGGTGGCCCCGGTGGCATGCTGAGCGCCCGCGTCATGCCCTTGGCGCCCGCCGTGTCCTCGCTCGGTGCCGCCGGGGCCGCCGCCGCCGCCGCGTGGATCACGCGGAGCCACGTGCTCATCTCGGCCTGGGGGACACGGGGACACGGCTCACGCGGGGACAAGGGACGGGGACGCGGTGGCGCCGTCCGGGGGTCTGCGGCAGGTTTGCGTGGGCACACGCGTGTTCACGCGTGTCTAAATACATGCAGCGTGTTTGTATGGATGCACATGTGTTTGCATGGGCACACGCGTGTTCACACGTGTCTGTACACATGCAGTGTGTTTGTATGGGTGCACACGTGTTTGCAAGGGCACACACGTGTTCACGCGTGTCTGCACACATGCAGTGGGTTTGTATGGATGCACACGTGTTTGCATGGGCACACGCGTGTTCACGCGTGTCTGTACACACACACTGTGTTTGCATGGATGTACACGTGTGTCTGCACACACACAGGGTGTTTGCATGGGCACACGTGTTCACGCGTGTCTGCACACACACAGTGTGTTTGCATGGATGCACACGTGTGTGCACACACACAGTGTGTTTGCATGGACACACATGGTCACGTGTGTCTGCACACACACAGGGTGTTTGCATGGGCACACATGTGTTCATGCGTGTCTGCACACACGCAGCGTGTTTGTACAAATGCACACGTGTTTGCATGGGCACATGCGTGTTCACGCGTGTCTGCACACACACTGTGTTTGCATGGATGCACACACATGTCTGCACACACACAGTGTGTTTGCATGGGCACACATGTTCACACGTGTCTGCACACACGCAGCGTGTCTGCACACACGCTCACACACGTGTGTGCCCATGCACTAGCACGTTTGCGTGGACACAGCTGGCTCACGCGCTGGCACATGGCGTGTCCAGCACCGTGTTTGGACACCCCATGTCCGTGCAAACCCCGACACGCGTGCCCGGCTGCACACGCGTGTCCCCGCGCACGCGATGCCCGTGCTCACCTCGTCCTTGGCCTGGAACAGGTACTCCTTGCCATCACTGAGCCTGGGGGGGGCACAGGGGGCTCAGCGTGGCACTGTCCCCACGTGTCCCCCCGTGTCCCCCCGTGTCCCCGTGTGTCCTCCCGTGTCCCCGCATGTCCCCCCGTGTCCCCCTGCGTGTCCCCCCCATGTCCCCGCATGTCCCCGCGTGTCCCCCCGCGTGTCCCCCCCCACGTCCCCCCATGTCCCCGCGTGTCCCCCTGCGTGTCCCCCCGTGTCCCCACGTGTCCCCCCCGTGTCCCCGGGTGTCCCCCTGCGTGTCCCCCCGTGTCCCCAGGTGTCCCCTCACGTGTCCTCCCGTTTCCCCCCGTTTCCCCTCATGTCCCCGCGTGTCCCCCCGTGTCCCCCCGTGTCCCCGCGTGTCCCCGCGTGTCCCCAGGTGTCCCCTCGCGTGTCCTCCCATTTCCCCCCATTTCCCCCCGTGTCCCCGCGTGTCCCCAGGTGTCCCCTCGCGTGTCCTCCCATTTCCCCCCATTTCCCCCCGTGTCCCCGCGTGTCCCCAGGTGTCCCCTCGCGTGTCCTCCCGTTTCCCCTCGTGTCCCCGCGTGTCCCCGCGTGACCCCGGGTGTCCCCTCGCGTGTCCTCCCGTGTCCCCCCGTGTCCCCAGGTGTCCCCCTGCGTGTCCCCCCCCGTGTCCCCGCGTGTCCCCGCGTGTCCCCCCGCGTGTCCCCCCGGCGCACCCCAGCTTGAAGACGTGCTTGCGCTTCTTGTAGTCGCTGGCGACGCTGCAGCGGGCGCCGCGCAGGGCGGCGGGCGCCTCGCCGTGGTACGGGGCGCCCAGCCCCGCGCTCTTGGCGTCCTTGTACACGGCCAGGCTGCCGCGGCGCAGCACGCAGTACACGCTCTGCCACGACCTGGGGACAAAGGGGACAGCAACGGCCATGGCGGGGGACGGCCCGGCCCGCGCTGGGGACACGCCACCCGTGGGGGGACACGGCGGGACCGGTGGAGCAGGTTGCCCCTTTAAGGAGCCGTTGCCCCTTTAAGGGGTTCCGTTGCCCCTTTAAGGGGGCTGCGTTGCCCCTTTAAGGAGCCATTGCCCCTTTAAGGGGTTCCGTTGTCCCTTTAAGGGGCTGCGTTGCCCCTTTAAGGAGCCGATGCCCCTTTAAGGAGCCGTTGCCCCTTTAAGAGGCTGCATTGCCCCTTTAAGGGGATGTTGGGGGTGTGGCCAGTGCGAGGGGGCGGGGCTCTTGGGCGGGGATAGGTACGGGGCTGCAGGGGGAGGGGTCTGCAATGGGCGTGTCGCGTGGGGCGGGGCTTGTAAGGGTGTGTCCCGGAGGGGGCGTGTCCCAGGAGCGGGAGTTTAGAGGGGTGTGTCCTGGTGGGAAGGGCCTAACAGGGGGCGTGTCCAGGGGGTGGAGCCTATCGGGTGTTCCCCAAAGGGGGGGCGTGTCCCGGTTGGGGGCGTGTCAATAGAGGACCTGTCGCGCCAGGGCGAGTGTCGCAATAGGGGGCGTGTCCTGGCAAGGGGCCTATTGCAATAGGGGGCGGTTCGCGACAGGAGGGGGCGTGTCCCACGGGGGGGGCGTGTCGAGGCCGGGGGCGTGTCCTGGCAGGGGGAATGTCGCAACAGGGGGCGTGTCGCAATAGGGGGCGTGTCCCACGGGGGGGCGTGTCCCACGGGGGGGCGTGTGCCGCAGGGCCCATGTCGCAATAGGGGGCGTGTCCTGGCAAGGGGCCTATCGCCACAGGGGGCGTGCCGCGGCAGGGGGCGTGTCCTGGCAGGGGGGATGTCGCAACAGGGGGCGTGTCGCGACAAGGGGCGTGTCGCAATTGGGGGCGTGTCTCACGGGGGGGCGTGTGGCGGCGGGGGGCGTGTCCTGGCAGGGGGAATGTCGCAACAGGGGGCGTGTCGCGACAAGGGGCGTGTCGCAATTGGGGGCGTGTCTCACGGGGGGGCGTGTCGCAATGGGGGGCGTGTCCCGCGGCAGGGGGCGTGTCCCGTGACAGGGGGCGTGTCCCGGGGCAGGGGGCGTGTCCCGCGGCAGGGGGCGTGTCCCGGCAGGGGGCGGGGCTCACCGGCTGGCCGCCCTCCTCCCCGGCGCCTCCATCTCCTGCTTGCGGCTCAGGGCGCCCTCGAGGCTCTCGGGGGGGGCGGCGGGGGGGGCGGCGCGGGGGGGCAGCGTCGCCGCGTGCGCCCCCTCCGGGGGGGCCGCCGCCCCCCCCCGCGGCCGCCCCCGCGGGGACCCGGGCCCCCCCCCCGCTCCGTTGCTCAGCGGCGCCTGGGGGGGACACGGGGGGGGAGGGGGGGGGTCAGGACCCGCCTCCTTTTTTTTTGGGGGGGGGGCACATTGTGGGGGGGGGGTTACCTGGGGGGGGGCGGCGTCCGGGCAGACCCCGTTGACGGCCGGAGCTTCGGGGGGGCGGCTCGGGGGGGCCGGGGGCCTGGGGGGATGGGGAGGGGGTGAGGAGGGGGGGAGAGACCCCCCCCCCCCAGCCCCGAGGTCCCCCCAGGTCCCTCCATCCCCTCGATGTCCCCCCATGTCCCTCCATTCCCCCAATGTCCCCCATCCCTTAACGTCCCCCAATGTCCCTTCATGTCCTTCCATGTCCCCCTATGCCCCCCCAATGTCCCCCCATGTCCCTCCATCCCCTCGATGTCCCCCCATGTCCCCCCAATGTCCCCCCATGTCCCTCCATCCCCTCGATGTCCCCCCATGTCCCCCCAATGTCCCCCCAGGTCCTTCCATCCCCTCGATGTCCCACCATATCCCTCCATTCCCCCAATGTCCCCCATCCCTCAATGTCCCCCCATGTCCCTCCATGTCCCCCATCCCACCCATGTCCCCCATCACCCCATGTCCTTCCATTCCCCCAATGTCCCCCCATGTCCCCCCGTGTCCCCCCATCCCCCCAAAGTCCCCCCAATGTCCTCCCATGTCCCCCCATCTCCCCGATGTCCCCTCATGTTCCCCCATTGCCCCCCATCCTTCAACATCTGCCATGTCCCTCCATGTCCCCCATCCCACCCATGTCCCCCCATGTCCTTCCATTCCCCCAATGTCCCCCAATGTCCCCCCAATGTCCCCCATCCCTCAATGTTCCCCCATGTCGCTCCATGTCCTCCCATGTCCCCCCATGACTCCCAAGGTCCCCCCAATGTCTCCCATCCCTCAATGTCCCCCCATGTCCCCCCATCCCCCCCATCTCCCCAATGTCCCCCCATCACCCCATGTCCTTCCATTCCCCCATTGTCACCTCAATGTCCCCCCAATGTCCCCCCATGTTCCCCCATTGTCCCCCATCCCTCAATGTCCCCCCATGTCCCTCCATGTTCCCCCATGTCCCCAATGTCCCCCCATCACCCCATGTCCTTCCATTCCCCCAATGTCCCCCCATGTCCCCCCGTGTCCCCCCATGTCCCCAATGTCTCCCCAATGTTCCCCCATGTCCCTCTATGTCCTCCCATGTCCCCCCTACTCCCAATGTCCCATCTCCCCAATGTCCCCCCATGTTCCCCCATTGTCCCCCATCCTTCAATGTCTGCCATGTCCCTCCATGTCCCCCATCCCGCCCATGTCCCCCCAATGTCCCCCATCCCTCAATGTCCCCCCCATGTCCCCAATGTCCCCCCATCACCCCATGTCCTTCCATTCCCCCCATGTTCCCAATATCCCCCCATGTCCCCAATGTCCCCCATGTCTCTCCATGTCCCCCCATGACCCCCCAATGTCCCCCCATGTCCCCAATGTCCCCCCATGTCCCCAGTGTCCCCCCATGTCCCCAATGTCCCCCATGTCTCTCCATGTCCCCCCATGACCCCCCAATGTCCCCCCATGTCCCCAGTGTCCCCCATGTCCCCAATGTCCCCCCATTCCCCCCAATGTCCCCCCATGTCCCCAATGTCCCCCATGTCTCTCCATGTCCCCCCATTCCCCCCAATGTCCCCCCATGTCCCCAGTGTCCCCCATGTCCCCAATGTCCCCCCATTCCCCCCAATGTCCCCCCATGTCCCCAATGTCCCCCATGTCCCTCCATGCCTCCCCAATGCCCCCCCATGTCCCCAATGTCTCCCCATGTCCCCAATGCCCCCCCATGTCCCCAGTGTCCCCCCGCGCCCCCCCCCCGGTCACCGGTGCGTGTCCCCCGTGCCCGGCCCGTTGGGGACGTCGCCGGTGGCCGCGGGGGCCTCGGGGGCCGCGGGGGGCGGCGTGGGCGGCCTCTTCGCGGCCTCCTCCTCCTCGCGGCGCCGCCGCTCCCGCTGCTCCAGCTGCCGGGGGTGCAACGAGTGCGTCAGGTCTCAGCCCATGGGAATGGGGGGATCCCGGTGCACTGAGCGCGTCGGGTCTCAGCCCATGGGAATGGGGATCCAGGTGCACCGAGCGCGTTGGGGCTCAGCCCCATTGGAATGGGGATTGGGGTGCAGCGAGTGCATCGGGTCTCAGCCCCGTTGGAATGGGATGGGGGATCCCGGTGCAGCGAGCGCGTCAGGTCTCAGCCCCATTGGAATGGGGATCCCGGTGCAACGAGCGCGTCGGGGCTCAGCCCATGGGAATGGGGGGATCCCGGTGCACTGAGCGCGTCAGGGCTCAGCCCCATGGGAATGGGATGGGGGATCCGGGTGCAACGAGCGCGTCAGGGCTCAGCCCCCCCATGGGAATGGGGATCCGGGTGCAGCGAGTGCGTCAGGTCTCAGCCCATGGGAATGGGGATTGGGGTGCAGCGAGTGCGTCAGGTCTCAGCCCCCCACGGGAATGGGGATCCCGGTGCAGCGAGTGCGTCGGGGCTCAGCCCCATTGGAATGGGGATCCCGGTGCAACGAGCGCGTCAGGGCTCAGCCCATGGGAATAGGGATCCGAGTGCGTCGGGGCTCAGCCTCATTGGAATGGGGATCCCGGTGCAGCGAGTGCGTCGGGGCTCAGCCCCATTGGAATGGGGATCCGGGTGCACTGAGCGCGCCGGATCTCAGCCCCATGGTAATGGGGATCTGGGTGCACCGAGCACGTCAGGTCTCAGCCCCATGGGAAGGGGGGATATTGGCGGCAGATGCACCGAGCGCGCCAGGTCTCAGCCCCATGGGAATGGGGATCTCGGTGGTAGATGCACCGAGCGTGCCGGGTCTCAGCCCCCCGGGAAGGGGCTCCGGGTGCACTGAGTGTGTCAGGTCTCAGCCCCATGGTAATGGGGATTTCAGCGTGGGATGCACCGAGCGCGCCAGGTCTCAGCCCCCCCGGGAAGGGGCTCTGAGTGCACCGAGTGTGTCAGGTCTCAGCCCCACCATGGTAATGGGGATCTCAGTGGCAGATGCACCGAGCGCACCGGGTCTCAGCCCCCCCACAGGAAGGTGTTGGGGGGCTCCGCGTGCACCGAGCACGCCAGGTCTCAGCCCCACCATGGTAATGGGGATCTTGGTAGTAGATGCACCGAGTGTGTCAGGTCTCAGCCCCATGGTAATGGGGATCTCTGCGGTAGATGCCCCGAGCCCGTCAGGTCTCAGCCCCATGGGAAGGGGGGATATTGGCAGCAGATGCACCGAGCCCGCCAGGTCTCAGCCCCTCCATGGGAATGGGGATCTCGGTGGTAGATGCACCGAGCGCGCCAGGTCTCAGCCCCATGGTAATGGGGATCTCGGTGGCAGATGCACCGAGTGTCTCAGGTCTCAGCCCCATGGTAATGGGGATCTCTGCGGTAGATGCCCCGAGCCCGTCAGGTCTCAGCCCCATGGGAATGGGGATCTCAGTGGCAGATGCCCCGAGCCCACCGGGTCTCAGCCCCTCTATGGTAATGGGGATCTCAGTGGCAGATGCACCGAGCCTGCCAGGTCTCAGCCCCATGGAAAGGGGGGGATCTCAGTGGCAGATGCACCGAGCGCGTCAGGTCTCAGCCCCCCGGGAAGGGGCTCTGAGTGCACCGAGTGTGTCAGGTCTCAGCCCCCCCATGGTAATGGGGATCTCTGCAGTAGATGCACCGAGCGTGCCAGGTCTCAGCCCCCCGGGAAGGGGCTCTGAGTGCACCGAGTGTGTCAGGTCTCAGCCCCTCCATGGTAATGGGGATCTCTGCGGTAGATGCACCGAGCGTGCCGGGTCTCAGCCCCATGGAAAGGGGGGGATCTCAGTGGCAGATGCCCCGAGCCCGCCGGGTCTCAGCCCCTCTATGGTAATGGGGATCTCAGTGGCAGATGCACCGAGCCCGCCGGGTCTCAGCCCCCCGGAAAGGGGCTCTGAGTGCACCGAGTGTGTCAGGTCTCAGCCCCCCCATGGTAATGGGGATCTCTGCGGTAGATGCCCCGAACCCGCCGGGTCTCAGCCCCCCGGAAAGGGCCCCGCTCACCGTGGTGAGGCGCCGCAGCGCGGCGAAGCGCTCGTCCCAGGCGGCCGCGGCCTTCTGGAAGCCCTGGTGCCGCTTGAGCAGGGCCTCGGCCTCGGCCACGCTGGCGCCCAGCTCGGCCGAGCGCACGATGGGCTCCTGGCTGGCGAGCCAGGCCTCGGCCATGCTGGCGTCGCGCGCGAACGTCAGCACCTCGGCCACTGCGGGGACATGGGGACGGGGGGACGTGGGCCCTGGCGTCCGGGAGCGCCCCGCGGACGGGGGGACATGGGGGGACATGGGGACAGAGGGACATGGGGGACGTGGACCCCAGCGTCCGGGAGCGCCCCGTGGACGGGGGGACATGGGGGGACATGGGGGACGTGGGTCCCGGCGTCCGGGAGCGCGCCGCGGACGGGGGGACATGGGGGGACAGGGGGACATGGCGGACGTGGGGACGGGGGGACGTGGGCCCCGGCGTCCGGGAGCGCCCCGCGGACGGGGGGACATGGGGGGACATGGGGACAGAGGGACATGGGGGACGTGGGCCCCGGCGTCCGGGAGCGCCCTGCGGACGGGGGGACATGGGGGGACATGGGGGACGTGGGCCCCGGCGTCCGGGAGCGCCCCGCGGATGGGGGGACATGGGGACAGGTGGGACATGGGCCCCGGTGTCCGGGAGCGCCCCGCGGACGGGGGACATGGGGGGACATGGGGGACGTGGGCCCCGGCGTCCGGGAGCGCCACGCGCATGGGGGGACATGGGGGGACATGGGGACAGAGGGACATGGGGGACGTGGGTCCTAGTATCCGGGAGTGCCCCGCAGACAGGGGGACATGGGGGTACATGGGGACGTGGCCCCGGCGTCCAGGAGCGCCCCGTGGATGGGGGGACACGGGGGGACACGGGGACAGGGGGACATGGGGGACGTGGGGACAGGGGGGACGTGGTCTCTGGCGTCCGGGAGCGCCCCGCGGACGGGGGGACATGGGGGGACAGGGAGATGGGGGCCCCTCGGACAGGGGGACGGGGGGACGTGGGCCCCGGCGTCCGGGAGTGCCCCGCGGACGGGGGGACATGGGGGGACACGGGGACAGGGGGACATGGGGGACGTGGGGACAGGGGGACGTGGGCCCCTCGGACAGGGGGACAGGGGGATGGGGCCCCGGTGTCCAGGAGGGCCCCTCAAACATGGGGACAGGGGGACATGGGCCCCTCGGACAGGGGGATATGGGGACAGGGGGACAGGGGGACATGGGGATATGGGGACAGGGCCCCGGCATCTAGGAGGCCCCACGGCCAGGGGGATGGGGTACAGGGGGGACGTGGGCCCCTTGGACATGGGGACACGGGGACATGGGGACACGGGGACAGTGGGACATGGGGACAGGGCCCCGGCGTCCGGGCGCTCACCCAGCTGCAGCCAGTCCATCTTGTGCTGCCAGCGCTCGCCGATGTCCCGGCGCCGCTCCTGCAGCTGCGCCAGCTGCTCCGAGATCTGGGGACACGGGGAGCGCACGGTGACCGTGGGCGATGGCGGGGGGACATGGGGACACGGGGACGAGGGGGGCACAGGGACAGGGAGGAGGGGACAGGAGGGACCCGAGTGCGGGGACGGGGACACGGGGACAAGGAGGACACAGGGACAGGGAGGAGGAGTACAGGAGAGGGCTCCAAGTGAGGGGACAGGGACGAGGGGACAAGGGGAGCACAGGGACAGGGATGAGGACAGGAGGGACCCGAGTGTGGGGACAGGGACAAGGGGGGCACAGGGACAGGGATGATGGGGACAGGAGGGACCAGACTACGGGGACAGGGACGAGGAGGACACAAGGACAGGGATGAGGACAGGGGGGATCTGAGTATGGAGACAGGGACAAGGGGAGCACAGGGACAGGGATGATGGGGACAGGAGGGACCCGAGTGTGGGGACAGGGACAAGGGGAGCACAGGGGCAGGGATGAGGGGGACAGGAGGGATCCAAGTGAGGGGACAGGGACGTGGGGACGAGGAGGGCACAGGGACAGGGATGATGGGGACAGGAGGGAGCCGAGTGAGGGGACAGGGACGTGGGGACGAGGAGGGCACAGGGACAGGGATGATGGGGACAGGAGGGACCCGAGTGAGGGGACACGGGGACACGGGCAGCACAGGGACAGGGCTGAGGAGGACACAGGGGGGATACAGGAACACGGGGGACACCAGGACAGGACATTTGGGGCTCCAAGGACACAGGGACAGGCCAGCGCGGAGGGACCGGGCCCAAAGGGGACAGGAGGGACCCGAGTGTGGGGATGGGGACGTGGGGACAAGGGGGGCACAGGGACAGGGATGAGGGGGACGAGGGGGATCCGAGTGTGGGGACAGGGACAAGGGGAGCACAGGGACAGGGATGATGGGGACAGGAGGGACCAGACTACGGGGACAGGGACGAGGGGGGCACAGGGACAGGGATGATGGGGACAGGAGGGACCTGAGTGTGGGGACATGGATGTGGGGACAAGGGGGGCCCAGGGACAGGGATGATGGGGACAGGAGGGACCCGAGTGTGGGGACAGGGACACGGGGACAAGGGGGGCACAGGGACAGGGCTGATGGGGACAGGAGGGACCCGAGTGTGGGGACGGGGACGTGGGGACGAGGAGGGCACAGGGACAGGGGTGATGGGGACAGGAGGGACCCGAGTGCGGGGACAGGGACAAGGGGGGCACAGGGACAGGAATGAAGGGGACAGGACGGGGCTTCAAGTGTGGGGACAGGGACAAGGGGACAAGGGGGGCAGAGGGACAGGGATGATGGGGACAGGAGGGACCTGAGTGCGGGGATGGGGACACGGGGACAAGGGGGGCACAGAGACAGGGCTGATGGGGACAGGAGGGACCAGACTACGGGGACAGGGACATGGGGATGAGGGGAGCACAGGGACAGGGCTGATGGGGACAGGAGGGACCAGACTACGGGGACAGGGACGAGGAGGGCACAAGGACAGGGATGAGGACAGGGAGGACACTCGGGGCTCCCGGGACACGGGGACGGGCCAGCGCGGAGGGGGACAGGCGGTGGCCCTTGGTGGCCACCTTGTCGGCCGCGTAGTGGCCCTGGCGCAGCAGCGCGGTGCCCGCGGCCACGCAGGCGGCGAAGCAGTCGGCGCGCGCGTCCACCTCCGCCTTGATGCTCTGGTGGTTCTTGATGACTAGATCAGCCGAGGACACATCCCTATGTGAGGACAACCGTGTGTCAGGCGGCGGCGGCGGTGACAACACCCGCCCCCCGGTGTCCCCTTTGTCACCGCGGGCGCTCGTGGCCCTCGATCTGCAGGCGGACGCCGTCCATCCAGAGCGCCAGGTCGCGCGCGGCGCGCAGGAAGCGGAACTGCTCGACGGCGTCGAGGAGGCGGCGGCGGCGGCCCTGGCTGCGCGCGCGCAGCGCGGCCCACGCGGCGCTCACGGCGCGCTCGTGCCGCCCGATGTCCTCGGCCTTGGCGCCCGCGTAGGCCCCGGCCAGGCGCGCGGCGTCGTCCTGCACCTGCTGCACCTGCGGGGACGCGGCGGCCGTGAGGCGCTGCAGCGGGCAGGGATGTGATGCAGCGGGCAGGGACGTGCTGCAGCGTGTTGGGACGTGATGCAGCGTGGAGGGACGTGCTGCAGCGTGCAGGGACGTGATGCAGCATGTTGGGATGTGTAATAGCGTGTTGGGACGTGCAGCAGCGTGCAGGGATGTGATGCAACGTGCAGGGACAGGCTGCAGCGTGTTGGGATGTGTAATAGCGTGTTGGGACGTGCAGCAATGTGCAGGGACGTGCTGCAGCGTGTTGGGATGTGCTGCAGCGTGTTGGGATGTGTAATAGCGTGTTGGGACATGCTGCAGCATGTTGGGACGTGCAGCAGCGTGCAGGGATGTGATGCAACGTGCAGGGACGTGCTGCAGCGTGTTGGGATGTGCTGCAGTGTGCAGGGATGTGCTGCAGCGGGCAGGGACGTGCAGCAGTGTGCAGGGACTTGATGCAGCATGTTGGGATGTGTAATAGCGTGTTGGGACGTGCAGCAGCATGCAGGGATGTGATGCAACATGCAGGGACGTGCTGCAGCGTGTTGGGATGTGCTGCAGCGTGTTGGGATGTGTAATAGCGTGTTGGGATGTGCTGCAGCATGTTGGGACGTGCAGCAGCGTGTTGGGAAGTGCAGCAGTGTGCAGGGACATGATGCAGCGTGTTGGGATGTGCTGCAGCGTGTTGGGAAGTGCAGCAGTGTGCAGGGACATGATGCAGCATGTTGGGATGTGCTGCAGCGTGTTGGGATGTGCTGCAGCGTGTTGGGATGTGCTGCAGCATGTTGGGACGTGCAGCAGCGTGTTGGGAAGTGCAGCAGCATGCAGGGACGTGATGCAGCGTGTTGGGATGGGCTGCAGCCTGTTGGGATGTGCTGCAGCGTGCAGGGATGTGATGCAGCGTGTTGGGACGTGCAGCAGCGTGCAGGGATGTGATGCAACATGCAGGGACATGCTGCAGCGTGTTGGGATGTGCTGCAGCGTGCAGGGACGTGCAGCAGTGTGTTGGGATGTGCTGCAGCGTGTTGGGATGGGCTGCAGCATGCTGGGATATGTAATAGTGTGTTGGGATGTGTAATAGCATGTTGGGATGTGCAGCAGCATGCAGGGACGTGCTGCAGCATGCAGGGATGTGCTGCAGCGTGCAGGGACATGTGGCACTGCACTGGGACGTGCTGCAGCGTGTTGGGATGTGCTGCAGCGTGTTGGGATGTGCTGCAGCATGTCAGGATGCAGCAGCATGCAGGGACGTGCTGCAGCATGCAGGGACATGCTGCAGTGGGCAGGGACGCGATGCAACGTGCAGGGACATGCAGCAGCGTGTTGGGACGTGCTGCAGCATGCAGGGACATGCTGCACCGTGCAGGAACATGTAGCACTGCACTGGGACATGCTGCAGCGTGTTGGGAAGTGCAGCAGCATGCAGGGATGTGTAGCACTGCACTGGGACGTGCTGAAGCATGTTGGGATGTGCTGCAGCGTGCAGGGACATGGTGCAGCGTGCAGGGATGTGCTGCAGCAGGCAGGGACATGCAGCAGCGGGCAGGGATGTGCTGCAGCGTGTTGGGATGTCCTGCAGTGTGCAGGGATGTGCAGCAGCATGTCGGGACATGTAGAATCATGCCGCGACATGCTGCAGTGTGCAGGGGCATGTAACACTGCACTGAGACGTGCTGCAGCGTGCAGGGACGTGCAGCAGCGTGCAGGAACATGTGGCACTGCACTGGGATGTGCTCCAGCGTGTTGGGATGGGTAGCAGCATGCCAGGACGTGCAGCAGCGTGCAGGGACATGCAGCAGCATGCAGGGACGTGCAGCACCATGTTGGGATGTGCTGCAGCGTGCAGGGACCTGCAGCACTGTGCAGGGACACACTGCACCACGTCAGGACACACTGCACTGCATTGGGACGTGCTGCACCGCATTGGGACGTGCTGCACCACGTCAGGACACGCTGCACTGCGCTGGGATGTGCTGCACCACATTGGGACACGCTGCACTGCACCAGGACATGCTGCACCGCATTGGGACACGCTGCAGCACATCAGGACACACGACACTGCATTGGGACACACTGCACTGCATTGGGACGTGCTGCACCACGTCAGGACATGCTGCACTGCATTGGGACACACTGCACTGCACTGGATTGTGCTGCACCGCATTGGGACACACTGCAGCACGTCAGGACACACTGCACTGTATTGGGACGTGCTGCACTGCATCGGGACATGCAGCACCATGTCAGGACATGCTGCACTGCACTGGCACGTGCTGCACTGCACCGGGATGTGCTGCATCGCATCGGGACACGCTGCAGCACATCAGGACACACGGCACTGCATTGGGACACACTGCACTGCATCGGGACATGCTGCACCATGTCAGGACGTGCTGCACCGCATTGGGACGCGCTGCACCGCATTGGCACGTGCTGCACTGCACTGGGACACACTGCACTGCACTGGGACGTGCTGCACCGCATTGGGACGCACTGCACCACGTCAGGACACGCTGCACTGCACTGGGACGTGCTGCACTGCATTGGGACATGCTGCAGCACATCAGGACACGCGGCACTGCATTGGGATGTGCTGCACAATTTCAGGACACACTGCACCGCATTGGGACGCGCTGCACCACGTCAGGACACGCTGCACTGCACTGGGACGTGCTGCACTGCATTGGGACGTGCTGCACCGCATTGGGACACGCTGCATCGCATTGGGACACACTGCACTGCATTGGGACACACTGCACTGCACTGGGTTGTGCTGCACCGCATTGGGACGCACTGCACCACGTCAGGACGTGCTGCACCGCATTGGGACATGCTGCACCGCATTGGGACGTGCTGCAGCACATCAGGACACGCGGCACTGCATTGGGATGTGCTGCACCGCATTGGGATGTGCTGCACCACATTGGGATATGCTGCACCATGTCAGGACGTGCTGCACCGCATTGGGACGCGCTGCACCGCATTGGCACGCGCTGCACCGCATCGGGACATGCTGCACCATGTCAGGACGTGCTGCACTGCATTGGGACACGCTGCACTGCATCGCGACATACTGCACCATGTCAGGACGTGCTGCACTGCATTAGGACGCACTGCACCGCATTGGGACGTGCTGCATTGCACTGGGACACACTGCATCACATTGGGACATGCTGCACTGCATTGGGACACACTGCACTGCACTGGGTTGTGCTGCACCGCATTGGGATGCACTGCACCACGTCAGGACACGCTGCACCGCATTGGGATGTGCTGCACCGCATTGGGACGTGCTGCAGCACATCAGGACACACGGCACTGCATTGGGACATGCTGCACTGCATTGGGTCACACTGCACCGCATTGGGACGCACTGCACCACGTCAGGACACGCTGCACTGCACTGGGACGTGCTGCACCGCATTGGGACGCGCTGCACCATGTCAGGACGTGCTGCACTGCATCGGCATGTGCTGCACTGCATTGGCACGTGCTGCATTGCACTGGGACACGCTGCACCGCATCGCGCCGCGCCGCAGCACGCCAGCACCCGCCGCCGCGCTCACCTGCGCGCTCAGCGCCTGGATGTCGTGCTCGTAGGCGCTGTGCATGCGCTGCATGGCCTCGGCCGTGTTCAGGTCGCGGCCCAGCTCCTCGGGCAGCTGCTGCTGCTTGTGCTGCACCTGCGCCAGCGTCTCGCGCGCGTCGTGGTAGAAGCGGTGCAGCTCGTAGGAGGCCGCCAGCATCTGCGCGCGCGTGTCGATGAGCTCCAAGAGATCAGCCCAGGCCTCGTTGAGGCCGTCCTTCCACTCGGCCACGGTGGCGTTTTCCGAGTGCCCGGCGGCGATGAGCGCGTCGGCCAGCGCGTTGACGCCGTCCACGCGCTCCTGCCCGATGCCGCTCGTGTCCCGCGAGAAATCCCGGAATTTATCCCGCAGCATCTGCAGGGAAATGCACTTGTCATGGTGGGTGATAAGGTGACCATGAGGCAGCAGTTGCCCTCAAGGCCAATGGGATCCTGGGGTGCGTTAAGAAGAGCAGGTCGAGGGAGGGGATCCTGCCCCTCTGCTCAGCCCTGGGGAGGCCACATCTGGAGTATTGTGTCCACATCTGGAGTATTGTGTCCAGTTCTGGAGTATTGTGTCCAGTTCTGGAGCATTGTGTCCAGTGCTGGAGTATTGTGTCCAGTGCTGGAGTATTGTGACCAGTTCTGGAGTATTGTGTCCAGTGCTGGAGCATTGCGTCCAGTGCTGGAGTATTGTGTTCAGTTCTGGAGTATTGTGTCCAGTGCTGGAGTATTGTGTCCAGTTCTGGAGTATCGTGACCAGTTCTGGAGCATTGTGTTCAGTTCTGGAGCATTGTGTCCAGTTCTGAAGCATTGTGTCCAGTTCTGGAGCATTGTGACCAGTTCTGGAGCATTGCGACCAGTTCTGGAGCACTGTGTCCAGTTCTGGGCTCCACAGGACAAGAGGGATATGGAGCTGCTGGAGAGAGTCCAGCGCAGGGCTACGAGGATGATCAGGGGCCTGGAACATCTGCCCTATGAGGAGAGGCTGAGGGAGCTGGGCCTGTTCAGCTGGAGAAGAGAAGGCTGAGAGGGGATCTAATCAGTTTATATAAATACCTCAAGGGAGGCTACGAGGAGGATGGTGCTGGCCTCTTTTCAGTGGTGGCCACTGATAGGACTAGGGGAAATGGCCGGAAACTGAAGCACCAAAAATTCCATAGGAACTTGAGGAAAAATCCCTTCCCAGTGAGGGTGCCAGAGCACTGGAACAGGCTGCCCAGAGAGGCTGTGGAGTCTCCTTCTCTGGAGATCTTCAAACCCGCTTGGACGCAGTCCTGTGCCACGTGCTCTGGGTGACCCTGCGTGTGCAGGGGTTGGACTGGATGATCCCTAGAGGTCCCTTCCAACCCTGAGCATTCTGTGATTCTATGATTCTGTGATTCTATGATTCTATGATTCTGTGATGCTATGATTCTGTGATTCTGTGATGCTATGATTCTATGATTCTATGATTCTGTGATTCTGTGATTCTGTGATGCTATGATTCTGTGATTCTGTGATTCTATGATTCTATGATTCTGTGATTCTGTGATTCTATGATTCTATGATTCTGTGATTCTATGATTCTGTGATTCTGTGATTCTATGATTCTGTGATTCTGTGATTCTATGATTCTGTGATTCTATGATTCTGTGATTCTATGATTCTATGATTCTGTGATTCTGTGATGCTATGATTCTGTGATTCTGTGATTCTATGATTCTGTGATTCTGTGATTCTGTGATTCTGTGATTCTATGATTCTATGATTCTGTGATGCTATGATTCTGTGATTCTATGATTTTATGATTCTATGATTCTGTGATTCTGTGATTTTATGATTCTGTGATTCTGTGATTCTATGATTCTATGATTCTGTGATGCTATGATTCTGTGATTCTATGATTCTATGATTCTGTGGTTCTGTGATTCTGTGATTCTGTGATTCTGTGATTCTATGATTCTATGATTCTGTGATTCTGTGATTCTGTGATTCTATGATTCTGTGATTCTATGATTCTGTGATTCTGTGATTCTGTGATTCTGTGATTCTATGATTCTGTGATTCTGTGATTCTATGAAAAGGGAGCGGGATGAGGGGCTGCGCGGGGATGCGGCGGGGACCCCCTGCACCGCGCGGCGCCCACCGTGACGTGCTCGTAGTCCTGGCCCAGCTCGTGCGAGGCGGCCACCACCTCGCGCTCCGAGATCCACTGCTCCAGGTCGTCCAGGTCGCGCCGGAGCTGGCAGAGGCGCTGCTGCTCCTGCAGCGCCGCGCGCCGCTCCGCCGCCAGCTCCTGCAGGCTGCCGTAGAGCTGCGCCACCTGCGCCTGCCGCTGCGCCAGCCGCTCGCTGCGGGCACGGCCGCGCGTCAGCCGCGGGGACGGTGCGCGGGGACGCGCGGGGACGGGGGGGACGGCACGGTGACAGGGGGGATGGCGGAGAGGTGGCCGGGCAGCGTGGCACGGTGTGCGAGGAGATGGGATGGAGATGGCACAATGTGCAAGGACAGGGATGGGATGGAGATACCCGGTGCCCATGGCACAATGTGCAAGGACAGGAATGGGACGGAGATGGCACAACGTGGAAGGGCAGGGATGGCACGGAGATGCCTGGTCCCCATGGCACAATGTGTAAGGACAGGAATGGGATGGAGATGGCACAATGTGCAAGGAGAGGGATGGGATGGAGATGCCTGGTCCCCATGGCACAATGAACGTCCATGTGGATGGCATGGAGATGCCCAGTGCCCATGGCACAATGTGCAAGGACAGGAATGGGACGGAGATGCCACAATGTGCAAGGAGAGGGATGGGATGGAGATACCCGGTGCCCATGGCACAATGTGCAAGGACAGGGATGGGATGGAGATACCCGGTGCCCATTGTACATGTGTCCATGCAGATGGCATGGATATGGCACAGTGTGCAAGGACAGGGATGGCACGGAGATGCCTGGTCTCTGTGGCACAACATGTGTCCATGGGGATGGCACAGATATGGCACAATGTGCAAGGACAGGGATGGCACGGAGATGCCTGGTCCCCATAGCACAATGCATGTCCATGTGGATGGCACAGATATGCCTGGTCCCCTGGCACAATGTGCAAGGACAGGGATGGGACGGAGATGGCAACAATGTGCAAGGAGAGGGATGGGATGGAGATACCCGGTGCCCAGCTCACAATGTGTATCCACAGGGATGGCACAGGGATCCACAGGGATGTGTGTCGATGCGGATGGCACGGATATGGCACAATGTGCAAGGACAGGGATGGGATGGAGATGGCACAATGTGCAAGGAGAGGGATGGGATGGAGATGCCTGGTCCCCATGGCACAATGTGCAAGAACAGGGATGGGACGGAGATGGCACAATGTGGAAGGGCAGGGATGGCACGGATATGCCTGGTCCCCATGGCACAATGTGTAAGGACAGGAATGGGATGGAGATGGCACAATGTGCAAGGAGAGGGATGGGATGGAGATACCCGGCACCCAGGGCACAATGTGTATCCACAGGGATGGCACGGAGATGCCCGGTGCCCATGGCACAATGTGCAAGGACAGGGATGGGATGGAGATACCTGGTGCCCATGGCACAATGTGTATCCACAGGGATGGCACGGAGATGCCCAGTGCCCATGGCACAATGTGCAAGGACAGGGATGGGATGGAGATCCCCAGTTCCCATGGCATGTGTATCCATGTGGATGGCACAGATATGGCACAATGTGGAAGGGCAGGGATGGCATGGATATGCCTGGTCCCTGTGGCACAACGTGCAAGGGCAGGGATGGGATGGAGATACCCGGTGCCCATGGCACAATGTGTATCCACAGGGATAGCACAGAGATGCCCGGTGCCCATGGCACATGTGTCCATGTGGATGGCATGGATATGGCACAGTGTGCAAGGACAGGGATGGCACGGATATGCCTGGTCCCCATGGCACAATGTGCAAAGAGAGGGATGGGATGGAGATACCCGGCACCCAGGGCACAATGTGTATCCACAGGGATGGCACGGATATGCCTGGTCCCTGTGGCACAATGTGCAAGGACAGGGATGGGATGGAGATGCCTGGTCCCCATGGCACAATGTGTATCCATGGGGATGGCATGGAGCCGCCCGGTCCCCACGGCACAATGTGCAAGGACAGGGATGGGATGGAGATACCCGGTCCCCATGGCACAATGTGTATCCACAGGGATGGCACGGCGCCACCCGGTCCCCACGGCGCCACACGCACCCACGGGCCCCGTCCCCATCACGGGCACAGCCGCGGGCCCCGCCGGGCCAGCACTGACCTCTCGGGGTGGCCGCTGGCCACCAGCTCGCGGCTCTGCCCGTCCAGCTGCCGCACGGTGGCCGCGTAGTCCCGCAGCGCCTGCTCCAGCCCCAGGTGCCTGCTCAGCATGGCCTGCGCGCCCAGCTCGTCCTGCGGCGCCGGGGACGCGTTGAGCGCGCGCCGTCGCCACCGCCACCGCGGCCTCCGTCCCGGCCGCGGCCTCCGTCCCGGCCTCACCTTGGCCTTCTCCTGGGCCATCATGTGCAGCTCCTGCTCGCCCATCCAGGCCTCGGCCTCGGCGGCGTCGCGGTAGAACTGCTGGGCGGCCTGGGCCTCCTCGAGGCGCCGGTGGCGCCGCTCGGCCTGCAGCCGCAGCTCCCGCCAGGCCTCGCGCAGCTCCCGCGCCCGCTCGGCCGGCGCCGCGCGCGGCCGCCCCAGCAGCTCCTGCACCCGCGGCTCGTGGCCCTGCAGCTCCTTCTGCAGCGTCTGGGGACGGCGGGGACCGTCAGGGGACACGGGGACGCGGCGGTGGCCGTCAGGGGACGTGGGGACATGGGGACGCGGTGGTGGCCGTCACGGGGACGCGGGGACACGGCAGTGGCCGTCGTGGGGACGCGGGGACATGGCGGTGACCATCGCGGGGACGTGGGGACGCGGGGACGCGGCGGTGGCCGTCGCGGGGACGCGGGGACGCGGCGGTGGCCATTACGGGGACGTGGGGACGCGGGGACACGGCGGTGGCCGTTGCGGGGACACAGGGACGCAGCGGTGGCCGTCACGGGGACGCGGGGACACGGCGGTGGCCGTCGTGGGGATGCGGGGATGCGGCGGTGGCCGTCATGGGGACACGGGGACGCGGCGGTGGTCGTCACGGGGACGTGGGGACGTGGTGGTGGCCGTCACGGGGACACAGGGACACGGTGGTGGCCGTCGTGGGGACGCGGGGACGCGGCGGTGGCCGTCACGGGGATGCGGGGACGCGGCGGTGGCCGTCGTGGGGGCACAGGGACACGGTGGTGGCCGTCACGGGGACACAGGGACGCGGCGGTGGCCATCGTGGGGATGCGGGGACGCGGCAGTGGCCATTACGGGGACGTGGGGACGCGGGGACACGGCGGTGGCCGTCACGGGGACGCGGGGACGCGGCGGTGGCCGTCACAGGGACACAGGGACACGGTGGTGGCCTTCGTGGGGATGCGGGGACGCGGCAGTGGCCATTACGGGGACGTGGGGACGCGGCGGTGGCCGTCACGGGGACGCGGGGACGCGGGGACGCGGCGGTGGCCGTCACGGGGACACGGGGACATGGCGGTGGCCGTCACGGGGACTTGTGGACGCGGCGGTGGCCGTCACGGGGACGCGGGGACTTGGGAACGCGGTGGTGGCTGTCACGGGGACGTGGGGACGCGGGGACGCAGTGGTGGCCGTCACGGGGACACGGGGACACGGCGGTGGCCGTCACGGGGACTTGTGGACGCGGCGGTGGCCGTCGCGGGGATGCGGGGACGCGGCAGTGGCCGTCATGGGGACGCGGGGACGCGGCGGTGGCCGTCGTGGGGATGCGGGGACGCGGCGGTGGCCGTCATGGGGACACGGGGACGCGGCAGTGGCCGTCACGGGGACGTGGGGACCCCCCGGCGCCCACCTGGTTCTTCTTGATGAGCAGCTGCACCGAGGGCAGGTCCTTGCCGTGGTCCGTGGACTCGGCCAGGGCTCTGCGCTCCTGCACCCACAGCTGCGGCGGGACGGGAAGGACGCCCGCTCGTCCCCATTCCCGATTCCCACCCGGCTTTGGGCCCTGGGACCTCCCGGTCACACCAATTCCATCCCAGGTTTAGGGAGCTGGGACCTCCCGGTCACACCAATTCCCACCCGGCTTTGGGGACTGGGACCCTCCGGCCCCCCTGATCCCATCCCAGGTTTAGGGAGCTGGGACCTCCCGGTCACACCAATTCCCACCCGGCTTTGGGGTCTGGGACCTCACGGACACCCCAATCCCATCCTGGCTTTGGGGTCTGGAACGCTCCAGACACCCCGATTCCATCCTGGGTTTAGGGAGCTGGGATCTCCCGGCCACCCCGATTCCCTCCTGGCTTTGGGGACTGGGACCTTCCGGCCACCCTGATCCCATCCCGGCTTTGGGGTCTGGAACCTCCTGGCCCCCCCGATCCCGTCCCGGCTTTGGGGAGCTGGGTCCTTCTGGCCACCCCAATCCTGTCCCAGCTTTGGGGACTGGAACCTCCCGGACACTCCGATTCCCACCCGGGTTTGAGCCCTGGGACCCTCCGGCCACCCCAATTCCCTCCCAGCTTTGAGGCCTGGAACCTTCTGGAAACCCCGATCCCATTCCGGGTTTGGGGTCTGGAACCTCCTGCCCGCCCCGATCCCATCCCGGTTTTGGGATCTAGAACCTCCTGCCCCCCTCGATCCCATCCTGGCTTTGGAGCTTGGAAACTCCTGGCCCCTCCGATCCCATTCCGGGTTTGGGGTCTGGAACCTCCTGCCCGCCCCGATCCCATCCCGGTTTTGGGATCTAGAACCTCCTGCCCGCCCCCGATCCCATCCTGGCTTTGGGCTCTGGGACCTCCCGGCCCCCCCGATCCCATTCCGGGTTTGGGGTCTGGAACCTCCTGGCCCCCCCGATCCCGTCCCGGCTTTGGGGAGCTGGGTCCTTCTGGCCACCCCAATCCCATCCCGGCTTTGGGGCCTGGAACCTCCCGGACACTCCGATTCCCACCCGGGTTTGAGCCCTGGGACCCTCCGGCCACCCCAATTCCCTCCCAGCTTTGAGGCCTGGAACCTTCTGGACACCCCGATCCCATCCCGGCTTTGGGGTCTGGAACATCCCGGCCGCCCAGATCCCATTCCGGGTTTGGGGTCTGGAACCTCCTGCCCCCGCCGATCCCATCCCGGTTTTGGGATCTAGAACCTCCTGCCCCCCTCGATCCCATCCTGGCTTTGGAGCTTGGAAACTCCTGGCCCCTCCGATCCCATCCCGGGTTTGGGGTCTGGAACCTCCCGGCCCCCCCGATCCCATTCCAGGTTTGGGATCTGGAACCTCCCGGCCCCCCCGATCCCGTCCCGGCTTTGGGGTCTGGAACCTCCCGCCCCCCGCCCCGATCCCATTCCAGGTTTGGGCTCTGGGACCTCCCGGCCCCCCCGATCCCATTCCGGGTTTGGGCTCTGGAACCTCCCGCCCCCCCACCCGATCCCATTCCAGGTTTGGGCTCTGGAACCTCCCGCCCCCCCACCCGATCCCATTCCAGGTTTGGGATCTGGAACCTCCCGCCCCCCCGATCCCATCCCGGCTCCGGCCCCGTCCCCCCGCGCTCACGATCTCGTCCTCCAGGTCCCGGTTGAACTGATGCTCCTCCTTGGAGGCCAGGAGCTTCCGGCAGCGCTCGCGGAGCGGCTCCCGCAGCGCCCGGAATTTCTCCTCCAGGGCGCGGAACTGCCCCTGCACCTCGGCCGTGTGGGCGTCCTCGGGGCTCAGCGCCTCGGCCTCCGCCCGGATGCCCTCCAGCTCCTTCTCCCGCACGGCCAGCTGGTTTTCCAGGATCTGCCGGGGCGGGAACGGCGGGATGGAGCGCGGCCGCGCGGGGCCCGTTCCCGCGCATCCCAAACCCCAGCGGTTCCTGCTCCCCGCGCAACCCAACTCCAAGCGGTTCCTGCTCCCTGTGCATCCCAACTCCGAGCGGTTCCTGTTCCCACACATCCCAACTCCAAGCGGTTCCCGTTCCCGCACATCCCAACTCCGAGCAGTTCCTGCTCCTGTGCATCCCAACCCCGAGCAGTTCCCATTCCCCACGCATCCCAACTCCGAGGGGTTCCTGTTCCCACACATCCCAAATCCCAGCGGTTCCGGCTCCCCGCACATCCCAACCCTGAGCGGTTCCTGTTCCCATGCATCCCAACTCCGAGCAGTTCCTGTTCCCACACATCCCAAATCCCAGCGGTTCCCAATCCCCACACATCCCAACTCCAAGTAGTTCCCGCTCCCCGTGCATCCCAAATCCCAGTGGTTCCCATTCCCGCGCATCCCAAATCCCAGCAGTTCCCGCTCCCCGTGCATCCCAACTCCAAGCGGTTCCTGCTCCCTGCACATCCCAACTCCGAGCGGTCCCCTTCCCGCGCATCCCAACTCCGAGTGGTTCCCATTCCCCACGCATCCCAACTCCGAAGGGTTCCCGTTCCCACACATCCCAAATCCCAGCGGTTCCCAATCCCCGTGCATCCCAACCCCGAGCAGTTCCCATTCCCCGCGCATCCCAACTCCAAGCGGTTCCCATTCCCACGCATCCCAAATCCGAGCGGTTCCTGCTCCCTGCGCATCCCAACTCCAAGCGGTTCCTGTTCCCGCACATCCCAAATCCAAGTGGTTCCCAATCCCTGTGCATCCCAACCCTGAGCGGTTCCCGCTCCCTGCGCATCCCAACTTTAAGCGGTTCCCCTTCCCGCGCATCCCAACTCCGAGTGGTTCCCGTTCCCCGTGCATCCCAAATCCTAGCGGTTCCGTCTCCCTGCACATCCCAACTCCGAGCGGTTCCCATTCCCCACGCATCCCAACTCCAAGGGGTTCCTGTTCCTGCACATCCCAAATCCCAGCGGTTCCCAATCCCTGTGCATCCCAACCTCGAGCAGTTCCCATTCCCTGCACATCCCAAATCCCAGCGGTTCCCAATCCCCGCGCATCCCAACTCCGAGCAGTTCCCGTTCCCGCATATCCCAAATCCAATTGGTTCCCACTCCCAGCGCATCCCAACTCCACACACACACATGGGCACATCCCACCCAGTGTATCCCACGCAGTGTATCCCAGTGCTGCATCCCACTGCCGCATCCTGCTGCCGCATCCCACCGCATCCTGCCTGCCCCATCCCACCTGGTGCATCCCACCACCGCATCCCACTGCATCTTGCTGCATCCCGCTCCATCCCGCCGCATCCCACCACTGCATCCCACCACATCCCGGTCCATCCCACCGCATCCCGGTCCATCCCGCTCCATCCCGCCGCATCCCACCACTGCATCTCGCTCCATCCTGCTCCATCCCGCTGCATCCCACCATCGCATCCCGCCACATCCCACTCCATCCCGCTGCATCCTGCTGCATCCCGCTCCATCCCACCACATCCCACTGCATCCTGCTCCATCTTGCTGCATCCCACCACTGCATCCCACCGCATCCCGCTCCTTCCCACCGCATCCCGCTCCATCCCTCTGCATCCCTCCGCATCCCGCTCCATCCCTCCGCATCCCGCTCCATCCCGCTCCATCCCGCCGCATCCCACCACTGCATCCTACCACTGCATCCTGCTCCATCCCACCACTGCATCCCACCGCATCCCGCTCCATCCCACTGCATCCCGCTCCATCCCGCTGCATCCTGCTGCATCCCACCACTGCATCCCACTGCATCCCGCTCCATCCCGCCACATCCTGCCGCATCCCGCTCCATCCTGCTGCATCCCGCTGCATCCCACCGCATCCCACTGCATCCCGCTGCATCCCACTGCATCCTGCTCCATCCCACCACATCCCACCACCGCATCCCACTGCATCCCGCTCCATCCTGCCGCATCCCACCACCGCATCCCGCCGCATGCCACCACTGCATCCCAGCTTATTCCACCACTGCATCCCACCGCATCCCACTGCATCCCACTCCATCCCGCTCCATCCCGCTCCATCCCTCCGCATCCCACTCCATCCCGCTCCATCCCACTCCATCCTGCTCCATCCCTCCACATCCCGCTCTATCCCGCTCCATCCCACCGCATCCCACCGCATCCCACTCCATCCCGCTCCATCCCTCCGCATCCCTCCGCATCCCACCGCATCCCCCTCCATCCCGCTCCATCCCACTCCATCCTGCTCCATCCCTCCACATCCCGCTCTATCCCGCTCCATCCCACCACCGCATCCCACTGCATCCCGCTCCATCCCGCCGCATCCCGCTCCATCCCACCACTGCATCCCGCCGCATCCCGCCGCATCCCGCTGCATCCCGCCCCATCCCGCCGCCTCCCCCCGCACCTGCTGCCGCTGGAGCAGGATGTTGACCCCGGTGAGGTCCCGTCCCAGCTGGTCGCAGCGGAGCTGCCCCTGCGCGGCCGCCAGCCAGGCGCGCAGCGCGGCGCAGGAGCGGGCGCAGAGCGCGGCGCGGCGCGCGCCCCGCAGCCCCCGCGCCCGCGCGCCCGCGCGCGCCTCCAGCGCGGCCCAGCGCCCGCGCAGCGCCGCCAGCGCCGCCGCCACCGCCGCCTCCAGCGCCGGCCGCGCCGCCGCCAGCGCCCGGCCCTCCTGCAACGGGACACGGGGACACGGGACGGTGGCGGCGCCGGAATGGGACATGGGGACAGCGGGTGGATCAGGGACACGGGGACACGGGACGGTGGCGGCGCCGGAACGGGACACGGGGACACGGGGACATGGGACGGTGGCGGCGCCGGAACGGGACATGGGGACATGGGGACAGTGGGTGCACTGGGGACACGGGGACACGGGACGGTGGCGGCGCTGGAATGGGACATGGGGACAGCGGGTGGATCAGGGACACGGGGACACGGGATGGTGGCAGCGCCGGAACGGGACATGGGGACACGGGGACGGTGGCGGCACTGGAATGGCCGGATCGGGCCTTGGGGCAGCGGGTGGATCAGGGACATGGGGACACGGGATGGTGGCGGTGCCAGAATGGGACATGGGGACACGGGGACACGGGGACAGTGGCGGCGTCGGAACGGGCGCATCGGGGACATGGGGACGGAGAGTGTATCAGGGCATGGGGACACTGGGTGCATTGGGGACACGGGGATGGAGGGTGGATCAGGGACACAGGGACACGGGATGGTGGCGGCGCCGGAACGGGACATGGGGACAGTGGGTGCATTGGGGACACAGGACGGTGGCGGCGCCGGATCGGGACACGGGGACGGCAAGTGCATTGGGAACACGGGGACACGGGGACACAGGACGGTGGTGGCGCCAGAACGGGCGCATCGGGATATGGGGATGGTGGGATGGAGGTGGCATCAGAATGGGTGGATCGGGGACACGGGGACAGTGAGTGCATTGGGGACACAGGGACATGGGACAGTGGAGGCGCTGGAATGGGCGGATTGGGGACATGGGGACGGCGGGTGGATCAGGGACATGGGGACAGCAGGATGGAGGTGGCATCAGAACGGGTGGATCGGGGACACAGGGACACGGGACGGTGGCGGCGCTGGAATGGGCGGATCGGGACATGGGGACGGCGGGATGGTGGTGGCATCAGAACAGGTGGATCAGGGACATGGGGACAGCGGGTGGATCAGGGACACGGGGACACAGGGACGGTGGCGGCGCCGGAACGGGACATGGGGACATGGGGACGGCGGGTCGATCAGGGACATGGGGACAGTGGGTGCATTGGGGACACGGGACGGTGGCAGCGCTGGAATGGGCGGATCGGGACATGGGGATGGTGGGATGGAGGTGGCACCACGACGGGTGGATTGGGGACATGGGGACAGTGGGTGCATTGGGGACATGGGGACACGGGGACGGTGGCGGCGCCGGAACGGGCGGATCGGGACATGGGGACAGAGGGTGGATCAGGGACACGGGGACACGGGATGGTGGCAGCGCCGGAACGGGCGCATCGGGGACACGGGGGTGGTGGGATGGAGGTGGCACCACAACGGGCGGACTGGGGACACGGGGACGGTGGCGGCGTCAGAATGGGCGGATCAGGACATGGGGATGGAGGGTGGATCAGGAACAGAGGGGCATGGGGACACGGGGACGGTGGCGGCGCCGGAACGGGCAGATCGGGGACATGGGGATGGCGGGATGGAGGTGACATCGGAATGGGTGGATTGGGGACATGGGGATGGTGGGATGGAGGTGGCACCGCAACAGGTGGATTGGGGACACGGGGGCAGTGGGATGGTGGTGGCACCGGGACGGGCGGCCATACCCGCTCCGTGTGGCATGGGGACAGCACAGGGATGTCCCATCCCCATGACACAACAGGTGTCCATGGGGATGGCACGGCCATGCCGAGTCCCCATGGCACGGGGATGGCACAGAGATGTCCCATCCCCATGACACCACGTGTGTCCGTGGGGATGGCACGGCCATACCCGCTCCGCGTGGCACGGGGCCGCCCGTCCGCGCCCGCTCGCGCTGTCACCGTGTCCCCACCTTCTCCACCTTGTCCAGCCGGTCCTTGTTGGACGCCAGCTCGGCCATGAACGCCTGGTGCTTCTGCCACTTGGAGTGGAGGTTGCGGGCCTCGTCCCAGGGCACGTCCTGCGTCGCCGGCATCTTCTCGTTGATCCAGAGCGTGAGCTGCGGGCGCAGGGGACGGCGGTGACGCCGGTGACGCCGCGGCGGCCTCCGCGCGCCCGGCGCGCCGCTCACCTCCTGCCCGTCCTGCAGGAACCGCTGCAGCTCCCGGTTGTCCCGCAGGCGCCGCAGCAGCTCCTGCGCGGCCTCCTGGTTGCGCCGGTGCCTGCGGGGACGGCGCCGGGGGGTGACACCGGGCAGGGCCACCGCGGGCGACGCGGGTGACGCCGGGACCCACCTGCTCTCCACGGAGGCCACCGTGTCCTGCGCCTTGTCGCCGTGGGGGCCGCCCTCGGCCACCAGCTTGCGCCCGGCGGCCGCCAGCGCCTGCACGCGCTCGCCGTTGGCCTCCACGGAGGCCGCCAAGTCCTCGTGCTTCTTGAGGGCGGCCTCGGCGGCCTCCAGCGTGCCGGGCACCTCGGCGTGCGCCAGCGCGTGCTCCTGCGCCCGGGGGAGGACGGCGTCACGGAGGGTCCCCGCGGTGTCCCCACGCTGTCCCCTGCATGGGAGGCCACTCACCTGGGCGCCGAGGACGCCCTCGAGCTGCTGCGCGTCGCGCAGGAAGAGCTGGAAGGCCAAGGCCTGGGAGAGGCCGCGCTGCCGGGCCTCCCACGCGCGGCCCAGCTCGTCCCAGGCGGCGTCGATGGCGTCGAGGCGCTGGCGCAGGAGGCGGCGCGGCGCGTCCTCGCCGCCGCGCGCGGCCCCGCGGTAGCCGTCGCGCGCGCCGCGGTACTCGTCGCCGTAGCGCGCCATCTCCTCGCGGAGGCCCTCGTGCTGCCGCAGCAGCCGCTCGGCCTCGGCCGGCGAGGCCGGCGCCTCCTCGGAGGCCGCGGCGCCCTGCGCCCGCGCCAGCCAGCCCTGCAGCGCCGCCAGGTCCCGCAGGGCGCCCTGCAGCGCGGCGGCTTCGCGCAGCGCCTCCTCGCGCCGCCGCAGGCTCCCGCGCAGCTCGGCCCGCTCGGCCTCCACGGCCTCCAGGCGCGCGCGGGCCGAGGCCGCCTGCTCCGGCTGCGCGGCCTCCAGCCTGGCGGCCTCGGCGCGCAGCTCCCGCACTTTGCCCTCCACGGCCTCCAGGTCCCGCTCCATCCCGGACAGTTTCCGCTGCAGCGCCGCGACGCCGGCCAGGTCGGCGCCCGGGCCCTGCGTGGCCTCGATGGCCTTGGTCTTGTCCCGCATCCAGGCCGTGGTCTCGGTGCATTCCAGGAGGAAGTTCTGCACGTCCAGGGCCGCCGTCAGCGCCGCCTTCTTCTGCTCGGCCAGCGCGCGGAAGCGCTGCCAGCTGCGGGGAGAGCGGGTCAGCGCCGCCGCAGCCGCCCCCCGCATCCCGACATTCCCGTCTGCATCCCGATATCCCTGTCTGCATTGCGACATCCCCATCTGCATCCCGACATTCCCGTCTGGAGCAGCCCTCCGCATCCCGACATTCCCATCTGCATCCCGACATCCCTGTCTGCATCGCGATATCCCTGTCTGCATCCCGACATTCCCGTCTGCATCCCGATATCCCTGTCTGCATTCCGAGTATCCCTGTCTGCATCCCGACATCCCCGTCTAGAGCAGCCCTCCGCATCCCGATATCCCCGTCTGCATCCCGATATCCCCATCTGCATCCTGACATCCCTGTCTGCATCCCAAGTATCCCTGTCTGCATCCCGATATCCCTGTCTGCATCCCGACATCCCTGTCTGCATCCCTAGTATCCCTGTCTGCATCCCAATATCCCCGTCTGCATCCTGATATCCCCGTCCGGAGCAGCCCTCCGCATCCCGATATCCCTGTATGCATCCCGAGTATCCCAGCCTGGAGCTGCCCTCTGCATCCCGAATATCCCTGTCTGGGGCAGCCCTTTGTGTCTGGAGCATCCCAATCCCGGGAGCATCCTGGTGTCAGGAGCATCCCGGTGCTGGGAGCATTCCTATTCCCGGAGCATCCCGATGCCAGGAGCATCCCGGTGCCCGGATCATCCCCATGCCTGGAGCATCCCGGTGCCAGGAGCATCCCAATGCTGGGAGCATCCCGGTGCCCGGATCATCCCCATGCCTGGAGCATCCCGCTCCCGAGTGGAATCTCACCGGTCATTGAGCTGCTCCCACGTGGCCTGGATGCCGTCGCCGTCCGGCAGCTCCGCGGCCGCGCGCTCCACGGCGGCCACGCGCGCGGCCAGGCCGGACATCTCCGGCTCCAGCGTCTCGAACCTGCGGGATCGCGGACACGGGGTCGGCATTCCCGCTGCCAGCGCGCGTTCCTGGTGCCGGAGCGCATTCCCGGTGCCCGTGTGCATTCCTGGCGCCGCAGCGCATTCCCAGCACCCGTGCGCATTCCCGACACCGCTGCGCGTTCCTGGCGCCATGGCGGGTTCCCGGCGCTGCAGCGCATTCCCGGCACCCATGCGCATTCCCAACACCGCCGTGCATTCCAGCACTACCACGCGTTCCCGACACCGCTGCGCGTTCCCAGCGCCCGTGTGCGTTCCCGGCGCTGCAGCGCGTTCCCAGTGCCATGGTGTATTCCCGGTGCCCGTGCGCATTCCCAACACCGCTGTGTGTTCCTGGTGCTGCAGCGCATTCCCGGTGCCCGTGTGCATTCCTGAACCGCTGCGCGTTCCTGGTGTCATGGCATTCCCGGCGCTGCAGCCCATTCCCGGCGCCCGTGCGCATTCCCGATGCCCATGCGCATTCCCAGCACTGCAGCCCATTCCCAGCGCCCGTGCGCATTCCCGGCACCGCCGCGCATTCCTGGCGCCCGTGCGCATTCCCGGCGCCGCCGCGCATTCCCAGTGCCCATGCGCATTCCCGGTGCCCATGCGCATTCCCAGCACTGCAGTCCATTCCTGGCGCCGCCGCGCATTCCCGGCGCCGCCGCACATTCCCAGTGCCATGGCGCATTCCCGGCGCTGCAGCCCATTCCCGGCGCCCGTGCGCATTCCTGGTGCCCGTGCGCATTCCTGGCACCGCCGCGTGTTCCTGACATTGCAGCCCATTCCAGGTGCCCGTGCGCATTCCCGGCACCGCCGTGCATTCCCGGTGCCCATGCGCATTCCCGATGCCCATGCGCATTCCCAGCACTGCAGCCCATTCCCGGCGCCCGTGCGCATTCCCGGCACCGCCGCGCATTCCTGGTGCCCATGCGCATTCCCGATGCCATGGCGCATTCCCGATGCCCATGCGCATTCCCAGCACTGCAGCCCATTCCTGGCGCCCGTGCGCATTCCCGGCGCCGCCGCGCATTCCCGGTGCCCATGCGCATTCCCGGTGCTGCAGCCCATTCCCGGCGCCGCCGCGCATTCCCGGCGCCACGGTGCGTTCCTGGCGCTGCAGCCCATTCCCGGTGCCCGTGCGCATTCCCGGCGCCGCCGCGCATTCCTGGTGCCCATGCGCATTCCCGATGCCATGGCGCATTCCCGATGCCCATGCGCATTCCCAGCACTGCAGCCCATTCCTGGCGCCCGTGCGCATTCCCGGCACCGCCGCGCATTCCCGGTGCCCATGCGCATTCCCGGTGCCATGGCACATTCCCAGCACTGCAGCCCATTCCCGATGCCCATGCGCATTCCCAGCACTGCAGCCCATTCCTGGCGCCCGTGCGCATTCCCGGCGCCGCCGCGCATTCCCGGTGCCCATGCGCATTCCCGGTGCCATGGCGCATTCCGGGGGCTGCAGCCCATTCCTGGTGCCCCTGCGCATTCCTGGCGCCGCCGCGCATTCCCGGTGCCCATGCGCATTCCCGGTGCCATGGCACATTCCCAGCACTGCAGCCCATTCCCGGTGCCCGTGCGCATTCCCGGTGCCGCCGCACATTCCCGGTGCCGCCGTGCATTCCCGGCGCCCGTGCGCATTCCCAGCACTGCAGCCCATTCCCGGTGCCTGTGCGCATTCCCGGCGCTGCAGCCCATTCCCGGTGCCCGTGCGCATTCCCGGCGCCGCCGCGCATTCCTGGTGCCCATGCGCATTCCCGATGCCATGGCGCATTCCCGATGCCCATGCGCATTCCCAGCACTGCAGCCCATTCCCAGCGCCCGTGCGCATTCCCGGCACCGCCGCGCATTCCTGGTGCCCATGCGCATTCCCGGTGCCACCGCGCATTCCCGGTGCCCATGCGCATTCCCGGTGCCATGGCGCGTTCCCGGCGCTGCAGCCCATTCCCGGCGCCCATGCGCATTCCCAGCACCGCCGCACATTCCCGGTGCCGCCGTGCATTCCCGGTGCCCATGCGCATTCCCGGCACCGCCGCGCATTCCCGGTGCCCGTGCGCATTCCCGATGCCCATGCGCATTCCCAGCACTGCAGCCCATTCCCGGTGCCCATGCGCATTCCTGGCGCTGCAGCCCTTTCCCAGCCCCCAGGCACATTCCCGGTGCCACGGCGCATTCCCAGCACTGCAGCCCATTCCCGGTGCCCGTGCGCATTCCCGGCGCCACCGCGCATTCCCAGCACTGCAGCCCATTCCCGGCGCCCGTGCGCATTCCCGGCGCCGCTGCGCATTCCCGGCGCCCATGCACATTCCCGGTGCCACGGCGCATTCCCAGCACTGCAGCCCATTCCCGGCGCTGCAGTCCATTCCCGGCCCCCATGCACATTCCCGGTGCCATGGCGCATTCCCAGCACTGCAGCCCATTCCCAGCACTGCAGCCCATTCCCGGCGCCCGTGCGCATTCCCAACACCGCCGCGCGCCCCCGCCGCCGCTCACCGCTGCTGCACGACCTCCAGGTCGTCGAGGCGCTCGGGCAGCCGCAGCGCCTGCAGCCACTGCTCCTTCTCGCCCAGCCAGAGCGCGCAGGCGTCGGCCTCGCTGCGCGCCGTGTGCAGGCCGAGCGCGCGCCGCAGCCGCCCGCGCCGCCGCTCCGCCAGCTCCGCCAGCTCCCGGCAGCGCCGCTCCAGCGCCGGGAGCCGCTCGGAGACGCCGGCCGCGCCGGCGGCCGCCTGCTCCCGCAGCGCGCCCACGGCGCGCCGCCGCTCCCGCGCCTCGGCCTCCAGCTCGGCGTGCTTCCGCGCCAGGCTCCGCGTGGAGTACTCGTCGTGGCCCAGCTCCGCGGCGGCCGCCAGGCGCAGCGCGTCCTCCAGCCAGGCCTCGGCCTCGGCCGCCTCCGCCTGCAGCTGGTGGAGGCCGGCGGCCTCGCGGAGGCGCCGCTGCCGCTCGCCCGCCAGGGCCTCCAGGCGCTGCCAGCGGCTCTCGACGTCGCGGAGCCGCCCGGCCACGTCGGCGGCGCCCGGCAGCGCCCGGCCCCGCGCCAGCGCCTCCCGCAGCGGCGCCGCGCGCCCGCTCATCTCGCCGCGCAGCGCGCCGTGCTGGCTCAGCAGGCGCAGCGAGCTCGTCAGGTCTCGGCCCACGTCCTCGCACGCCAGCAGCCGCTCCTGCTCCCGCATCCAGGCCTCCTCCTCGCCCATGTCCCACAGGAACTTCCAGAGGCGCCGCGACTCCTCCAGCTTGGCGCGCCGGAGCGCCGCCAGCTCCGACAGCTCCCGGTAGCGGCGTTCCAGCGTCTCCACGCGCTCCCGCACGCACTGCGGGTCGCAGGGGTGGTAGCCTGCGGGACACGGAGCGGGAATGAGACGGAGCAGCCCGGATGGACAACCGGAGTCGGGAGCATCCCGGATGGACAGCCAGAGCGGGAGCTGGGAGCATCCCGGCCGGACAACCGGAGCCGGGAGCATCCCGGATGGACAACTGGAGCTGGGAGCATCCCGGATGGACAACCGGAGCTGGGAGCATCCCGGATGGACAGCCAGAGCAGGAGCTGGGAGCATCCCGGATGGACAACCGGAGCCGGGAGCATCCCAGATGGACAACTGGAGCCGGGAGCATCCCGGATGGACGGCCGGAGCTGGGAGCATCCCAGATGGACAGCCAGAGCGGGAGCTGGGAGCATCCCGGATGGACAACCGGAGCCGGGAGCATCCCAGATGGACAACCGGAGCTGGGAGCATCCCGGATGGACAGCCAGAGCGGGAGCTGGGAGCATCCCGGCTGGACAACCGGAGCCGGGAGCATTCCCGACGGACAGCCAACACCAGGGGTATTCCCACCGGACAACTGGAGGCAGGAGCATTCCCACCGGACACCCAGAGCTGGGAGCATCCCGGCTGGCCAGCCGGAGCCGGGAGCATTCCCGCCAGACAACCGGAGCCAGGAGCATTCCCACCGGGAGCATTCCCGCCGGACAGCGGCACCAGGAGCATTCCCACCAGACAGCCAACCCCGGGAGCATCCTGGATGGACACCCAGAGCCGGGAGCATTCCCACCGGACAACCAGAGCTGGGAGCATTCCCGCCGGGAGCATTCCCACAGACAGCGGAGCCGGGAGCATTCCCACCAGACGCCCAGAGCCGGGAGCATTCCCGCTGGACAGCCGGAGCTGGGAACATTCCCGCCGGGAGCATTCCCACCGGGAGCATTCCTGACGGACAGCTGGAGCTGGGAGCATTCCCACTGGGAGCATTCCTGCTGGCCAGCTGGAGCCGGGAGCATTCCCACTGGGAGCATTCCCGCTGGGAGCATTCCCACCGGGAGCATTCCCGTCGGACAGCTGGAGCCAGGAGCATTCCCACCAGGAGCATTCCCACCGGGAGCATTCCCGCTGGGAGCATTCCCGCCACGAGCATTCCCACCGGGAGCATTCCCCCTGGGAGCATTCCCGCCCGGAGCATTCCCGCCGGGAGCATTCCCGCCAGGAGCATTCCCGCCGGGAGCATTCCCGCCGGGAGCATTCCCCCTGGGAGCATTCCCACCAGGAGCATTCCCGCCAGGAGCATTCCCGCCAGGAGCATTCCCGCCGGGAGCATTCCCCCTGGGAGCATTCCCACCAGGAGCATTCCCGCCAGGAGCATTCCCGCCGGGAGCATTCCCACCGGGAGCGTTCCCGCTGGGAGCATTCCCGCCAGGAGCATTCCCGCCGGGAGCGTCCCCGCCGGCCGCGCTCACCGTCGGCGGCGTTCCCGGCGAAGCGCTGCGCGGCGGCGCTCACGGCCCGCACGCGCTCGGCCTGCGCCGCGATGTCGGCCTCCACCAGCGCGTGGATCTGCAGCAGGTCGTCCACGCCGTGCAGGTGCTTCCCGAAATCCTGCGACTGCAGCCGGCCCTGCGGCGGGAGCGGCCGGGAGAGTCCAGAGCCCGCGCGTTTGCATCCATGCGCTCGCATCCATGCGCTCGCATCCACGTTTGCATCCATGCGCTCGCATCCATGCACTTCCATCCACGCGCTCGCATCCATGCACTCGCATCCACGCTTGCATCCGTGCACTTGTATCCATGTGCTTGAATCCGTGTGCTCACATCCATGCTCACATCCAAGCACTCACATCCATGCACTTGCATCCACGCACTCACATCCACATTCGCATCCGTGCGTTTGCATCCACGTGCTCCCATCCACGCGCTCACGTCCATGCGCTCGCATCCATGCAATCCCATCCATCTGCTCCAATCCATCTGCTCCCATCCATGCACTCACATCCACGCGCTCCCATCCATGCGCTCCCATCCATGCACTCACATCCATGCTCCCATCCATGCGCTCCCATCCATGCGCTCCCATCCATGCGCTCCCATCCATGCTCCCATCCATGCGCTCCCATCCATGCGCTCCCATCCATGCTCCCATCCATGCACTCCTATCCATGCTCCCATCCATGCGCTCCCATCCATGCTCCCATCCATGCACTCACATCCATGCGCTCCCATCCATGCTCCTCCCATCCATGCGCTCCCATCCATGCGCTCCCGTCCATGCTCCCATCCATGCTCCCATCCACGCGCTCGCATCCATGCGCTCCCATCCATGCTCCCATCCATGTGCTCCCATCCATGCTCCCATCCATGCGCTCCCATCCATGCGCTCCCATCCATGCTCCCATCCATGCTCCCATCCATGCGCTCCCGTCCATGCTCCCATCCATGCTCCCATCCACGCGCTCGCATCCATGCGCTCCCATCCATGCTCCCATCCATGCGTTCACATCCATGCTTCCATCCACGCGCTCCCATCCATGCGCTCCCATCCACGCTCCCATCCACGCGCTCCCATCCACGCGCTCCCATCCATGTGCTCCCATCCATGCGCTCCCATCCATGTGCTCCCATCCATGCTCCCATCCACGCGCTCCCATCCATGCTCCCATCCATGCTCCCATCCATGCTCCCATCCACGCGCTCCCATCCACGCACTCCCATCCACGCGCTCCCATCCATGCACTCCCATCCATGCTCCCATCCATGCTCCTCCCATCCATGCGCTCCCATCCACGCTCCCATCCACGCGCTCCCATCCATGCGCTCCCATCCACGCACTCCCATCCATGCGCTCCCATCCATGCGCTCCCATCCATGCGCTCCCATCCACGTGCTCCCATCCATGCTCCCATCCATGCGCTCCCATCCATGTGCTCCCATCCATGCTCCCATCCACGCGCTCCCATCCACGCGCTCCCATCCACGCACTCCCATCCACGCGCTCCCATCCATGCACTCCCATCCATGCTCCCATCCATGCGCTCCCATCCACACACTCCCATCCATGCGCTCCCATCCATGCTCCCATCCATGCTCCCATCCATGCTCCCATCCATGCACTCCCATCCACGCTCCCATCCATGCGCTCCCATCCATGCTCCCATCCATGCACTCCCATCCATGCTCCCATCCATGTGCTCCCATCCATGCTCCCATCCACGCGCTCCCATCCATGCGCTCCCATCCATGCTCCCATCCACGCTCCCATCCATGCGCTCCCATCCACGCGCTCCCATCCATGCGCTCCCATCCATGCGCTCGCATCCATGCTCCCATCCATGCGCTCCCATCCATGCTCCTCCCATCCATGCGCTCGCATCCATGCTCCCATCCATGCGCTCCCATCCACACACTCCCATCCATGCTCCCATCCATGCTCCCATCCATGCGCTCCCATCCATGCTCCTCCCATCCATGCACTCACATCCATGCTCCCATCCATGCTCCCATCCATGCTCCCATCCATGCGCTCCCATCCATGCGCTCCCATCCACGGCTCCCGCGCTCCCGCCCACCTTCATCTCCTCCATCCAGTCCATGAGGTGCCCCAGGTCCCGCAGCATCTTCTGCAGCTCCAGGTGCAGCAGCAGCCGCTGGCGCCGCGAGGCCAGCAGCCTCCGCAGGGCGTCCCAGAGCCGCGTGACGTTGTCGCGCCGCGCCAGCACGCGCCGCACGCCGTGGTAGCCCTCGGCCTCCAGCTCGGCCGCCACGGCGCTCACGGCGCGCACGCGCTCGCCGTACGCCACGATGTCGCTCTCGATGGCCTCGTGCTTGCGCACGGCGGCCTCCACCGCCGACATGTCCTGCCCGAAGTTATCCTGGGATAACGGGGAGCGGGTGAGGAGGACGCGGCGCGCGCGGGGCCGGACGCCGGGGCCCCCCGGCGCGGGGCGCACCTGGGCCACCAGGCGCTGGTTCTCGCTGAGCCAGGTCTCGCGCAGGGCCGCCTTGCGCTCGAAGCGGGCGGCCAGCTGCTCCAGCTTCTCCTGCCGGATGAGCTCGTCCCGCAGCGCCAGCTCCCGCTCGTGCTCCGCCTTCTCCAGCCGCTCCCAGGCCTGCGGGACGGGATGGGGGGAGGCTGCGGCGCGCGGGGCCTCCAAGGGCCTCCGCGCGGCCTCCGGGGCCTCCGCGCGCATTGGTATGGGGAGGACCTATGGGCTTCCATGCAGCCTCCGGGGCCTCCATGTGCACGGGGCCGGGGAGGCCCTAGGGCCTTTCGTGTAGCCTCCAAGGGCCTCCGTGCGCATGGGGCCGGGGAGGCCCTATGGGCTTTCGTGTGGCCTCCGGGGCCTCCGTGCGCACTGGTATGGGGAGGCCCTATGGGCTTTAGTGCAGCCTCCCAGGGCCTCCGTGTGCACTGGGCTAGGGAGGCCCTATGGGCTTCTATGCGGCCTCCAGGGCCTCCGTTTGCACGGGGCCAGGGAGGCCCTATGGGCTTCCATGCGGCCTCTGGGGCCTCCGTGTGCATGAGGCTGGAGAGGCTCTATGGCCTTTCGTGTGGCCTCCAAGGGCCTCCGTGCACACTGGGCTGGAGAGGCCCTATGGGCTTTTGTGCGGCTTCTGGGGCCTCCGTGTGCCCTGGGTCGAGGAGGCCCTATGGGCTTTCGTTTGGCCTCCAAGGGCCTCTGTGTGCACTGGTATGGGGAGGCCCTATGGGCTTCCATGCAGCCTGCGGGGCCTCCATGTGCATGGGGCTGGAGAGGCCCTAGGGCCTTTCGTGTAGCCTCCAAGGGCCTCTGTGTGCATGGGGCCGGGGAGGCCCTATGGGCTTTCATGCGGCTTCTAAGGGCCTCCGTGTGCACTGGGCTGGGGAGGCCCTATGGGCTTTCGTGTGGCCTCCAGGGCCCCCGTGCGCATTGGTATGGGGAAGCCCTATGGGCTTTAGTGCAGCCTCCCAGGGCCTCCGTGTGCACTGGGCTAGGGAGGCCCTATGGGCTTTTGTTTGGCCTCCAAGGGCCTCCGTGTGCCCTGGGCCAGGGAGGCCCTATGGGCTTCTATGCGGCCTCCAGGGCCTCCGTTTGCACGGGGCCAGGGAGGCCCTATGGGCTTCCATGTGGCCTCTGGGGCCTCCGTGGGCATGGGGCTGGAGAGGCTCTATGGCCTTTCGTGTGGCCTCCAAGGGCCTCCGTGCACACTGGGCTGGGGAGGCCCTATGGGCTTCTGTGCGGCCTCTGGGGCCTCCGTGTGCCCTGGGTTGAGGAGGCCCTACGGGCTTTCGTTTGGCCTCCAAGGGCCTCTGTGTGCACTGGTATGGGGAGGCCCTATGGGCTTCTGTGCGGCCTCCGGGGTCTCCGTGTGCATGGGGCTGGGGGACCCTATGGGCCTTCGTGGGGCCTCCCGGGGCCTCCATGTGCACTGGGCCAGGGGGTCCTATGGGCTTTCATGTGGCCTCCAAGGGCCTTTGTGTGCACTGGGCTGGGGGACCCTATGGGCCTTCGTGGGGCCTCCAAAAGCCTCCATGTGCACCGGGACGGGGAGACCCTATGGGCTCCCATGCGGCCTCCGGGGCCTCCGTGCCCTTGGGGCCTCTCCAGGCTTTCATGTGGCCTCCCGGGGCCTCCGTGCCTCCCGGGCCTCCGCCCCGCTCGCGCACCTTGTTGATGTCAGCGCTCAGCCTCCCGTCGCGGGGCACGTAGCCTTTCTGGTTGTTGGCCCGCAGGCGGCTCTGGATGCTGAAGAGCAGCACCTCCAGGTTGCCCTTTTCCATGAACCTGCCGGGAAGAGCGGTGGGACGCGGCGGTGCGGAGGCCGGCGCGGAGGCCGCCGCGGCGGCGTCCCCCGTCCCCGCGGCGCTCACTTGGGCGGCTTCTCCACGGTGCGGTAGGTGTTGAAGGCCTGCAGCTGGCCCTGCACGCCGGCCAGCGAGTTGGCGAGCTCGCGCGCGCTCAGCGCCGCCGCCGTCTCCGCGATCCAGCGCAGCAGCGCGGCCGCCAGCGCCTCGTACTTGGCCACCAGCCGCTCGGCCTCCAGCGCCGCGTCCAGCACCTGCGGCGGGGGGGACAGCTGGCCCCGTGTCCCCTCCGCGTGTCCCTGGGTCCCCTCCATGTGTCCGTCCATCCCCTCCGCGTGTCCCTGGGTCCCCTCTGCATGTCCCTCAGTCTCCTCCATGTGTCCCTGTGTCCCCTCCACGTGTCTCTGGGTCCCCTCCATGTGTCCCTGGGTCCCCTCCGTGTGTCCCAGGGTCCCCTCCGCGTGTCCCTGGGTCCCCTCCATGTGTCCGTCCATCCCCTCCACGTGTCCCTGGGTCCCCTCCATGTGTCCCTGGGTCCCCTCCATGTGTCCATCCATCCCCTCCGTGTGTCCCTGGGTCCCCTCCGCATGTTCCTGGGTCCCCTCCACGTGTCCCTGGGTCTCCTCCACATGTCCATCCATCCCCTCCACGTGTCCCTGGGTTCCCTCCACGTGTCTGTCCATCCCCTCCGCATGTCCCTGGGTCCCCTCCATGTGTCCCTGGGTCCCCTCCATGTGTCCGTCCACCCCCTCCGCGTGTCCCTGGGTCCCCTCCACGTGTCCCTGTGTCCCCTCCGCGTGTCCCTGTGTCCCCTCCGCATGTCCCTGGGTCCCCTCCATGTGTCCCTGGGTCCCCTCCATGTGTCCGTCCACCCCCTCCGCGTGTCCCTGGGTCCCCTCCGCATGTCCCTGGGTCCCCTCCGCGTGTCCCTGGGTCCCCTCCATGTGTCCCTGAGTCCTCTCCATGTGTCCATCCATCCCCTCTGCGTGTCCCTGGGTCCCCTCTGCATGTCCCTGGGTCACCTCTGTGTGTCCCTCAGTCCCCTCTGCATGTCCCTGGGTCCCCTCCGCGTGTCCCTGGGTCCCCTCCATGTGCCCATCCTTTCCTTCAGCCTCCCCTGTGCCCTCTGTGGTGGTTCCGCTTGTCCCTGTGTCCCCTCGCCCTGTCCCTGGGTCCCCTCTGGCCGTCCCCATGTCCCCTCTATGTGTCCTGTCCCCTCCACGTGTCCCATCCCTGTGTCCCCTCCGCCCGTCCCTGTGTCCTCTCCATGTGTCCCATCCCTGTGTCCCCTCCGCCTGCCCCTTTGTTCCCTCCATGTGTCCCATCCCTAAGTCCCCTCCGCCTGTCCCTCTGTCCCCTCCATGTGTCCCATCCCTAAGTCCCCTCCGCCTGTCCCCATGTCCCCTCCATGTGTCCCGTCCTCTCCGTGTGTCCGTCCATCCGTCCTCTGCCTCCCCTGTGCCCTCCTTGGTGGCGCCAACATCTGTCCCTGTGTCCCCTCTGCCTGTCCCTGTGTCCCCTCCATGTGTCCCCTCCATGTGTCCCGTCCCGGTGTCCCCGCGTCACCTTCCCGATGCGCTTCCCCTCCACGGCCAGCGCCTTCATCTTGGAGAAGTAGTGGTAGAAGGTGGCCACGTAGGTGATGATGGACTTCTCATCGGGCTGCTCCACGTTGACGTCTGCGCGGGGAGGTGGCACCGGGTGTCACCCGGCCGCGGGGACACCCCCCCCAATGCCACCAAGTGCCACCGTCACCTTCGGGGTCGAGCAGCTTGGTGAGGCCCAGCTCGCGCTCGGCCACGGTGAAGGCGTTCTGCAGGTTGTAGTGCGCGTTGCAGCGCTGCAGGGCCTCCATGTCCACCAGGTCGGGGCTGCGGGGACACGGGGACGTCACCGGGACGTCACCGTGTCGCCGGGCTGTCACCGCGTCACCGGGATGTCCCCGCATCGCTGGGGTGTCACCACGTCACCGGGGTGTCAACACGAGCAACGCGCGCCGGGATCACCCCGCATCTCCGGGATGTCACCGTGTCGCCAGGGTGTCACTGTGTCGCTAGGGTGTCAACGTGAGCCGGGGTGTCAATGCGCACCGGGGTGTCAACGCGCGCCAGGATGACCCCCCATCTCTGGGACGTCACCGCGTTGTCGGGGTGTCACCGCGTCACCGGGGTGTCAACGCGAGCCAGGGTGTCAATGCGCACCAGGGTGTCCCATGTGCTGGGATGATCCCGCATCTCCGGGACGTCACCGCGTCGCTGGGGTGTCACCGTGTCGCCAGGGTGTCAACACACACCAGAGTGTCACCGTGTCGCCAGGGTGTCCCCGCATGCTGGGGTGTCCCCACGTCACCAGGGTGTCACCATGTCCCCGGGGTGTCCCCACGCGCCAGGATGTCCCCGTGTCCCTGCGGTGTCCCCACGCGATGGGGTGTCACTATGCCGCTGGGGTGTCCCTGTGTCGCCGGGGTGTCCCCGTGTCGACAGGATGTCCCCGTGCGTCAGGGTGTCACCGTGTCCCTGCGGTGTCCCCGCTCACCGGTGCTTGTGGATGATGGCGTTGAAGGCCAGCCCGTCGCGCCAGCTCGTTGTGAAGTTGTGCACGTTGACACTCTGGTAGCTACAGGCGGTGGCAGTGCGGGTTGTCACCGCTGTCCCCAAGCCCGTGGTGTCCCCACGGTGTCCCCAACCCCGAGGTGTCACCAGTGTCCCCAGCCCCACAATGTCCCCAGCCCTGTGGTGTCCCTGCTGTCCCCATGGTGTCCCCACGGTGTCCACAGCCCCACAGTGTCCTCGGTGTCCCCATGGTCCCTGTGGTGTCCCCAGCCCCGCGGTGTCCTCACAGTGTCCCCAGCCTCGTGGTGTCCTCAGTGTTCCCATGGCCCCTGTGGTGTCCCTGCAGTGTCCCCACAGTGTCCTCACGGTGTCCCCAGCCCCATGGTGTCCTCAGTGTCCCCATGGTCCCTATGGTGTCCCCAGCCTCGCGGTGTCCCCACTGTCCCCATGGTCCCTGTGGTGTCCCCGCAGTGTCCCCACAGTGTCCTCACGGTGTCCCCAGCCCCACGGTGTCCTCAGTGTCCCCATGGTCCCTATGGTGTCCCCAGCCTCGCGGTGTCCCCACTGTCCCCATGGTCCCTGTGGTGTCCCCGCAGTGTCCCCACAGTGTCCTCACGGTGTCCCAGCCCCACAGTGTCCTCGGTGTCCCCATGGTCCCTGTGGTGTCCCCAGCCCCGTGCTGTCCCTGTGTCCCCGTGTCCCCATGTCCCTTCTGTCCCCTCTGTCCCCACTGTCCCCGTGTCCCCGTGTCCCCCTGCTGTCCCCGTGGTCCCCACATCCCCCCGCTGTCCCCATGTCCCCGTGTCCCCGCGCTCACCCGGCCGTCTTCATCTGGCACCAGAGCAGCAGCGCGTCCTTGGCCGACTTCTTCTCCCTGTTGTCCTCCGTCTCCACGCTGATGTCCTGGATCTGGGAAGCGCCAGCGGGACCGGCCACCGCTTAGGGGGGCTGGGACCCCATGGAGGAGACAGGGACCCCATGGGGGGGGGGCGGGACCCCATAGAGGGGACAGGGACCCCATAGAGGGAACAGGGATCCTGGGAGGGGGACAGGGGCCCCATGGCGGGGGACAGGGACCCCATGGGGGGGACAGCGATCCTGGGAGGGCAGGGACCCCATGGAGGGGACAGGGACCCCATAAAGGGGACAGGGACCCCATGGAGGGGACGGGGACCCCATGAGGGGACAGGGATCCCGGGGGGGTAGGGACCCCATGGGGGGGGACAGGGACCCCATGGGGGGGACAGGGACCCCCCAAATGGGCACAGGGACCCCCTGAATGGTACAAGGACCCCCCAATGGGCACAAGGACCCGCCAGTGAGCACCGGCATTCCCCAATGGGCACAAGGACCCCCCCAACGGGCACAGGGATCCCCCAATGGGCACAGGGACCCCCCCAATGGGCTCCGGGACCCCCCAGTGGGCACCGGCATCCCCCAACGGGCACAGGGACCCCCCAACGGGCACAGGGACTCCCCAATGGGCTCCGGGACCCTCCAATGGGCACTGGGACCCCCCAACGGGCACAGGGACGCCCCAGATAGAAGTAGGACCCCCCGAACAGCACAGGGACCCCCTATTGGGCTCTGTGACCCCCGGATGGGCACCGGGACCCCCCGACGGGCAGAGGAACCCCTCAACGGGCACAGGGACCCCCTATTGGGCTCCAGGACCCCCCGATGGCCACCAGGACCCCCCATATGGAACTGGGACCCCCCAGATGGCACAAGGACCCCTCAACGGGCACAGGGACCCCCCACATGGAACCGGGATCCCCCAAATGGCACAAGGACCCCCCAACAGGCACAGGGACCCCCCAGATGGAACTGGGACCCCCAAAATGGCAGAAAGACCCCCCGGTGGGCACAGGGACCCCCTGATGGGCATCGGAACCCCCTGATGGGCACTGGGACCCCCCAGATGGAACTAGGACCCCCCAAATGGCACAAGGACCCCCCAACAGGCACAGGGACCCCCTATTGGGCTCCGGGACCCCCCGATGGGCACCAGGACCCCCCACATGGAACTGGGCCCCCCCGGATGGCACAGGGACCCCTATTGGGCTCTGGGACCCCCCGATGGACACCGGGAACCCCCAATGACCACAGGGACCCGTCAACAGGCACAGGGACCCCCTGTTGGGCTCCGGGACCCCCCGATGGGCACAGGGACCCCCGGACGGGTACAGGGACCCCCCAGATGGAACTGGGAGCCCCCAGATGGCACAAGGACCCCGCAACCAGCACAAGGACCCCCCCCAGATGGAACTGGGACCCCCCAAACAGCACAGGGACCCCCTATTGTGCTCTGGGACCCCCCGATGGGCACCGGGACCCCCCGATGGGCACAGGGACCCCCCAGATGGAACCAGGCCCCCCCGGATGGCACAAGGACCCCCCAAATGGCACAAGGACCCCCCAACAGGCACAGGGATCCCCTATTGGGCTGTGGGACCCCCTGATGGGCACAGAGACCCCCCAGATGGAACTGGGACCCCCGAAATGGCAGAAAGACCCCCCGGCGGGCACAGGGACCCCCTATTGGGCTCCAGGACCCCTTGATGGCCACCGGGACCCCCAGATGGAACCGGGGCCCCCCACATGGCAAAAGGACCCCCCGGCGGGCACAGGGACCCCCCAATGGGCACTGGGACCCCCCAGATGGAACTAGGACCCCCCAAATGGCACAAGGACCCCCCAACAGGCACAGGGACCCCCTGTTGGGCTCCAGGACCCCCTGATGGCCACCAGGACCCCCCACATGGAACTGGGCCCCCCCGGATGGCACAGGGACCCCTATTGGGCTCTGGGACCCCCCGATGGACACCGGGAACCCCCAATGACCACAGGGACCCGTCAACAGGCACAGGGACCCCCTGTTGGGCTCCGGGACCCCCCGATGGGCACAGGGACCCCCCGACGGGCACAGGGACCCCCCCAGATGGCACAAGGACCCCCCAATGGGCACAAGAACCCCCCCAGATGGAACTGGGACCCCCCGAACAGCACAGGGACCCCCTATTGTGCTCTGGGACCCCCTATTGGGTTCCGGGACCCCCCAACAGGCACAAGGACCCCCCAGATGGCACAAGGACCCCCCAACGGGCACAAGGACCCCCCGAACAGCACAGGGACCCCCTATTGTGCTCTGGGACCCCCCGATGGGCACAGGGACCCCCTGTTGGGCTCCGGGACCCCTCGATGGCCACCAGGACCCCCACATGGAACCGGGTCCCCCCGCATGGCACAAGGAGCCGCGGGGGCACCTGGAAGCGCAGGATGATGGTCCAGACCAGGCCCAGCGTGAGGCGGTGGTTGCCGTCCACGATGTCGTGCGAGCCGACGTTCTCCAGGTGCACGCGCTGCTCCTTGAGGAACTGCAGCGCCTTGTCCACGTTCTCCAGGCAGTGGATCCGCATGCGGCCCTTGGTGGGCTTGGGCTGCAGAGGGGCACGGCTGTCCTGTCCCGTGCCGTCCCGTGCAGTCCCATGCCGTCCCGTGCTGTCCCATGCCGTCCCATGCCATCCTGTCCCATCCCGTGCCATCCCATTCCATCCCACTCCATCCTGTGCCATCCCATTCCGTCCCATCCCGTGCCGTCCCGTGCTGTCCCATGCCATCCTGTGCCATCCCACCCCATTCCACTCCGTCCCGTGCCATCCCGTGCCGTCCTGTACTGTCCCGTGCCATCCCATCCCATCCTGTCCCGTCCCGTCCCATCCTGTGCCGTTCTGCCCCATCACGTCCCATCCTGTGCCATCCCGTGCCATCCCGTCCCATCCCATGCCATCCCGTGCTGTCCCGTGCCATCCCATGCCATCCCGTGCCATCCCGTGCCATCCTGGTGCCCGGACATGGGACCCTTGTCCCATCCCATCCCATCCCGTGCCATCCCAGCGCCCGGACGCGGGACCCTCGTCCCATCCCTTGTCATCCTGTCCCAACCTGTGCTGTCCCGTCCCATCCCGTGCCATCCGTGCCATCCCAGCACCTGGACACAGGGCCCTCGTCCCATCCCGTCCCATCCCATGCCATTCTGTGCTGTCCCATGCCATCCTGGTGCCCGGACATGGGGTCCTCATCCCATCCCGTGCCATCCCGTGCCATCCTGGCACCCGGACACGGAGCCCTCGTCCCATCCCATCCCATCCTGTGCCATCCCGTGCCATCCCATTCCATCCTGACGCCCGGACATGGGGCCCTCGTCCCATCCCATGTCATCCCGTGCCATCCCATCCCATCCCGTGCAGTCCCAGTATCCGGATCCCAGAGCCCTCGTCCCATTCTGCCTCTTCCGGCCCATCCCATCTCAATGCCTGGACACCGGGGCCCTTCTCCTGCCCCATCCCGACTCCCGGACGCTGGGGCCCTTTTCCCGCCCCATCCCAGTTCCCGGTTCCCGGTTCCCTTTTCCCGCCCCATCCCGGTTCCCGGTTCCCGGTTCCCTCTTCCCGCCCCATCCCGGTTCCCGGTTCCCTTCTCCCGCCCCATCCCGGTTCCCGGTTCCCAGCTCCCTTTTCCCGCCCCATCCCGGTTCCCGGTTCCCTTCTCCCGCCTCATCCCGGTTCCCTTTTCCCGCCCCATCCCGGTTCCCGGCTCCCTTTCCCTTTTCCCGCCCCATCCCGGTTCCCAGTTCCCTTTTCCCGCCCCATCCCGGTTCCCGGTTCCCTTCTCCCTCCCCATCCCAGTTCCCGGTTCCCTTTTCCCGCTCCATCCCGGTTCCCGGTTCCCTTTCCCCCCCCCCCCATCCCGGTTCCCGGTTCCCGGTTCCCTCTCCCGCCCCATCCCGGTTCCCGTTCCCGTTCCCGCCCCATCCCGGTTCCCGTCCCCGTTCCCGCTCCCGCCCCATCCCGGTTCCCGGTTCCCGTTCCCGTTCCCGCCCCATCCCGGTTCCCGTCCCCGTTCCCGCTCCCGCCCCATCCCGGTTCCCGTTCCCGTTCCCGTTCCCGCTCCCGCTCACCAGCTGCTCTCCCGAGAGCACCTCGAGCAGCCGCAGCAGCAGGCGCCCGTCGCGCAGGTCCCCGTAGAGGTCCCCGACGCGCGCGGTGGCCCGGGCCAGGTGCGAGTTCACCCACTTGGTGAAGGTTTTCTTCTGCACGGCCTCGCGCTCGTCTGCGGGACGCAGCCCTCAGCGCCCGGGAACACCCGGAGACCCCCCGGAGCGCCCGGGAATCCCCGGAGACCCCCCGGAGACCCCCTGGAGACCCCCTGGAACGGCTGGAGACCCCCTGGAGTGCCCGGGAACCCCCGGAGACCCCTGGAATGGCTGGAGACCCCCTGGAGTGCCCGGGAACACCTGGAGACCCCCCGGAACGGCTGGAGACCCCCCCGGAGCACCCAGAGCGCCCGGAGACCCCCCGGAGCGCCCGGGAACCCCTGGAGATCCCCTCAAATGGCTGGAGACCCCCCGGAGCTCCCAGGAATCCCCGGAGACTCCCCAGAGCACCCGGGAATCCCCAGAGACCCTCCGGAGCACCTGGGAACCCCTGGAGATCCCTTGGAATGGCTGGAGACCCCCCGGAGCTCCCAGGAACCCCCGGAGACCCCCCGGAGCGCCCGGGAACCCCCGGAGAGCTCCCGGAACGGCTGGAGACCCCCCGGAGCTCCCAGGAATCCCCAGAGACCCTCCGGAGCACCTGGGAACCCCTGGAGATCCCCTGGAATGGCTGGAGACCCCCTGGAGTGCCCGGGAACCCCCAGAAACACCCTGGAATGGCTGGAGACCCCCCAGAGCTCCCAGGAATCCCCAGAGACCCCCTGGAGCGCCCAGGAACCCCCGGAGACCCCCCGGAATGGCTGGAGACCCCCCAGAAGGGCTGGAGACCCCCCGGAGCACCCGGAGACCCCTGGAACCCCCAGAGACCCTCCAGAGCTCCTGGGAACCCCTGGAGATCCCCTGGAATGGCTGGAGACCCCCGGAACGGCTGGAGACTCCCTGGAGCTCCCAGGAATCCGCGGAGACTCCCTGGAGTGCCCGAGAACCCCCAGAGACCCCTGGAACGGCTGGAGACCCCCCCGGAGTGCCCAGGAACCCCCAGAGACCCCACGGGAACCCCTGGAGATCCCCTGGAATGGCTGGAGACCCCCTGGAGTGCCCGGGAACCCCTGGAGATCCCAGGAATCCCTGGAGACCCCCCAGAGCGCCCGGGAACCCCCGGAGACCCCCTGGAATGGCTGGAAACCCCCTGGAGCACCCAGAGTGCCCGGGAATCCCTGTAGACCCCCAGGAGACGTCCAGAGCACCCGGAACAGCCGCAGACCCCCAGGAACCCCTTGGGACCCCCCCGGAGCGCCCAGGAATCCCCAGAGACCCCCCGGAGCTCCTGGAGAGCTCCAGGAACCCCTGGAGACACCAGAGACTTCTCAAATATCCCCAAGACTCCTGAGATGCCCAGGAACCCCTGGAGGGGCCCAGGCGTCCGGGTGGGGGGTTCTATGGGGCGGAGGGGCCCAGGCGTCCGGGCGGGGCGCCGTGGGCGGGGGCGGGGCTGGGTGTGCCGGTTTCGGGGTACGGGGGGGGGGCGGTTTCGGGGAGGGGGGGGCAGGGAGAGCTGTGGGAACCGGGAGGGACCTATAGGGGCCTGGGGACCCCATAGAGCCCTATAGGGCCGGGGGGACCCTATAGGGACCCCTCGGGAGTGGGGGGGTCCTGGGGACCCTATAGGGCCTGGAGCTGCCGTGGGGGGGGGGACCGGCAGGGCCCCATAGGGAACCGGCTGGGGAGGGGATCCCTGTTCCGGGGGGGATTCCGACCCCATTCCAGGCGGATCCCGACCCCATTCCCGGCAGATCCCGCCCCCTTTCCGGGGGGTATCCCATGCACGTTCCAGAGTGGAATGCCCATTCCCGGCGGATCTGGACCCCCTTCCAGAGAGGGATCCCGACCCCATTCCCAGCAGATCCCATCCCCATTCCTGGCAGATCCCGCCCCCTTTCCAGGGGGTATCCCATCCAGTTCCAGAGTGGGATCCCGCCCCCATTCCCTGCGGATCCCGCTGCCATTCCAGCGGGGGATCCCATCCCCATTCCTGGTGGATCCGGCTCCCATTCCAGAGGGGGATCCCACTCCTATTCCAGGCAGCTCCCGACCCCATTCCTGGCGGATCCCATCCCCATTCCTGGCAAATCTCGCTCCCATTCCCGGCAGCTCCCACTCCCATTCCAGAGGGGGATCCTGCCCCCACTCCCGGCGGATCCCATCCCCATTCCCGGCGGCTCCCGCTCCCATTCCCAAGGTGGATCCCGCCCCCATTCCCAGCGGATCCCATCCCCATTCCCAGCAGACCCCATCCCCATTCCCAGCGGCTCCCACTCCATTTCAGAGGGGGATCCCATCCCCATTCCTGGCGGATCCCATCCCTGTTCCTGGCAGCTCCCGCTCCCATTCCCGAGGTGGATCCCACCCCCATTCCCGGCGGATCCCATCCGCATTCCCGGCGGCTCCCGTTCCCATTCCCGAGGTGGATCCCGCCCCCATTCCCAGCGGATCCCCTCACCTTGCAGCTCCTTGAACCGGCCCTCCAGGACGTCCCCGGGGGGGTCCGGGGGGGGCCGGGACATGGCCGGGATGGGGACAGGGACCCGGAGGGGGGACAGGGACCCGGGATGGGGACAGGGACGCGGGGGGGGGACAGGGACCCGGGGGGGGGGACAGGGACGCGGTGGCAGCCGGGGGGACCCGGCGGCTCCGGCGGCTCCGGCGGGAGAGGGAGGCGCCGGGAATGAACGTGGGAACAGGTCGGGCCGCCCCGCGCGGGCTGCGTGTCCCGGCGTGTCCCGGCGTGTCCCGCGTGTGCGTGGGGCTGCAGCGGCCGCGTGCACACGCGTGTGGTGTGTGCGCATGTGTGCAGTGTGTGCACGCTTGTTTATGTGTGTGCGTGCGTGTGCACACGTGTATAGAAGCATGTACATACGTGCGCGTGTGTGCACACATGCATGCACATGTATGTCGCGTGTACACGCTTGTTTATGTGTATATGTGCGTGTGCATGCATGTGCATGTGTTTACAGAAACATACACACATGTACATGTGTGTTTATATGGGCATGCACACGCATGTCACGTGTGCACGCTTTTTTATGTGTATATGTGTGTGCATGCGTGTGCACATGCGTACAAAAATATGTACACACGTGAAAGTGTGTTTATACATACATGCACATGCATCGCGTGTGCATGCTTTTCTATGTGTGTATGTGCATGTGTGTACACATATACACACGTGAAGGTGTGTTTATACATGCATGCACATGCGTGACGCATGTGCACACTTGTTTATGTGTGTATGTGGGTGTGCATGCGTGTGCACGTGTGTACAGAAACATATACACATGTGAACATGTGTTTATACATGCATTCACATGCGTGTCACGTGTGTGCACGCTTGTTCATGCGTGTACGTGCGTGTATACGTGTGTACCCATACACACACATGCGCGTGTGCTTATACATGCATGCACACATGTGTGACGTGCACACGCACATCGTGTGTGCACGGTTGTTTATGTGTCTATGTGCGTGTACATGCGTGTGCACGTGTGTATAGAAGCATGTACATACGTGCGCGTGTGTGCATACATGCACGTACATGTATGTCTTGCGTGCACACTTTTTTATGTGTATGTGTGTACATGCATGTGTGTGTGTACACAGGCATATACACATGTGCATATGTGCTTACACATGCATGCACACGTGTCGCGTGTGCACGCTTATTTATGTGTGTATGTGTGTGTACATGTGTGTGCATGTGTGTATAGAAGCATATACATACGTGCGCTTGTGTGCATACATGCATGCACACGCATGTCGCGTGTGCACGCTTTTCTATGTATGTGCGTGTGCACGCTTGTTTATGTGTGTATATGCATGTACATCCATGTGCATGTGTGTACAGAAACATATACACACGTGAACGTGTTTATACATGCATGCACATGCGTGTCGCATGTGCACACTTGTTTATGTGTGTACGTGCGTGTGTACGCGTGTACAGAACCATATACACCCGTGTATGTGTGCTTACACGTGCATGCACACGTGTGTCACATCTGCACATGCGTGTAGTGTGTGCATGCTTGTTTATGTGTGTATGTTCATGTGCATGTGTGTGCACGTGTGTGTAAAAGCATATACATACGTGCGCGTGTGTACATACATGCATGCACACCCGTGTCACCTGTGCACGCTTGTTTATGTGTATATGTGTGTGTACATGCGTGTGTATGTGTGTACAGAGGTATATGCACACGTGTGTGCTTATACATGCCTGCACACGTGTGTTACGTGTGCACATGCGTGTAGTGTGTGCACGCTTGTTTATTTGTGTACGTGTGTGTACATGTGTGTGCATGTGTGTATAGAAGCATGTACACACATGAACGTGTGTTTATACATGCATGCACATGCGTGTCACGTGTGCACGCTTGTTTATGTGTGTACGTGCGTGTGTGCGCGTGTACAGACACATATACACATGTGCATGTCCGCTTATACGGGCATGCACACACGTCGCGTGTGCACGCTTGCTTATGTGCGTATGTGCGTGTGTGTGCATGTGCGCAAAACCATATACACATGTGCAAGTGTGCTTACACATACATGCACATGCATGTCGCGTGTGCACGCTTGTTTATGTGTGTATGTGCGTGTACGGGCGTGTGTATGTGCGTACAGAAGCATATACACGTGTGTGTGCTTGTACGTGCATGCACACATGTCGTGTGTGCACGCTTGTTCATGTGTGTATGTGTGAACACATGCATGTGTATGTGTGTACAGAATCATTTACAGATGTGCATGTGTGCTTATGCATGTCACATGTGCACACTTATTTACGTGTGTATGTGCCTGTGCATGCGTGTGTACATGCATACAGAAGCATATATGCATATATATGTGTGGTTATACATGCACACGCATCGCGTGTGCACGCTTCTTTATGTGTGTGTGCGTGTGCACGTGTGCACACATATACACACGTGCATGTGTGCTTATACATGCATGCACACACGTGTAGCATGTGCACGTTCTTTTATGTGTGTATATGTGTGTACCTACGTGTGCACGTGCTTATAAAAGCACGTGCATATGTGCGCATGTCTGCGTACACATATGTAAACATATATCACGTGTGAACACTTGTTTATGTGTGTATATGCGTGTGCATGCGTGTGCACATGTGTATACAAGTATATACACATGTGTATATGTGTTTATACATGCATGCACACGCATGTTGTGTGTGCATGCTTGTTTATTTGTGTTTGTGCATGTGCATGCGTGTGTGTGTACAAAAACATACACATGTGCATCTGTGTGTACACATGCACGGACACACGTGTCCTGTGTGCGCGCTTTTTTATGTGTGTATGTGCGTGTGTACGTGTGTACAGAAGCATATACACACATGCATGTGTGCTTATACATGCATGCACATGCGTGTCGCGTGTGCACGCTTGTTTATGTGTGTATGTGCGTGTATGTGCGTGTGTACGTATGTACAGAAACATATACACATGTGCATGTGTGCTTACACATGCATACATGCATGTTATGTGTGCACGCTTGTTTATGTGTGTGCGTGTGTACGTGTGTACAGAAGCATATACACACATGCATGTGTGCTTATACATGCATGCACACGCGTGTCGTGTGTGCATGCTTGTTTATGTGTGTATGTGTGTGTACATGTGTGTGTATGTGTGTGCAGAAGCATATACACACGTGTATGTGTGCTTACACATGCACGCACACGTGTGTCATGTGTTCCCGCTTATGTGCGTGTGCATGCGTGCACACATGTGTATAGAAGCATATGCATATATGCATGTGTGCTTATACACGCATGCACACGTATGTCGCGTGTGTACACTTGCTTACACGTGTGTATGTGTACACATGCGCGTGCACACGTGTATAGAAGCAAATGTATATGTGTGTATACGCGCATGCACACGTATGTTGCGTGTGTACACCTGTTTATGTGCATATGTGTGTGCACACGCGTGTGCGTGTGTGTTCCTGCACACGCGTGTCTGCCGCACACAGGCACCCCGGGGAGGGCTGTGCCATGACGTCCGTGTGTCCCCATCGTGTCCCCAAGGGGGGAGGTGACACGTGGGGGGTGGCAGTGTCCCCACCCTGTCCCCAAGGGGGAGAGGTGACACGTGCGGGGGGGGGGGCTGTCCCCACCATGTCCCCATTGTGGGAGGTGACACATGTGGGGGGGACGGTGTCCCCATCGTGTCCCCAAGGAGGGAGGTGACACATGTGGGGGGGGCAGTGTCCCCACCATGTCCCCATTGTGGGAGGTGACACATGTGGGGGGGTGGTGTCCCCATCGTGTCCCCATTGTGGGAGGTGACACATGTGGGGGGGGGCGGTGTCCCCACCGTGTCCCCATTGTGGGAGGTGACACGTGCGGGGGGGGGGGGGGCTGTCCCCACCCTGTCCCCAAGGGGGGAGGTGACACATGTGGGGAGGGGCAGTGTCCCCATCGTGTCCCCAAAGTGGGGGACGGACACGACGTCCGTCTGTCTCCACAGTGTCCCCAAGGGGGAGAGGTGACACGTGGGGGGGGGGTGGCCCCACTGTGTCCCCAAGCGGGAGTAGATGGGGGGGACCCAACATCTGTCAGTCCGTCCCCAGCATGTCCCCAAGGGAGGGGACAGGGACACGACGTCCATCTGTCCGTCCCCACCGTGTCCCCAAGTGGGAGTGGATGGGGGGGACACACAACATCTGTCAGTCTGTCCCCACTATGTCCCCAAGGTGGGGGACGGGGACATGACATCCGTCTGTCCCCACTGTGTCCCCAAGAGGGAGTGGACGGCAGAGTGGGGACAAGATGTCCATGTGTGTGTCCCCACCGTGTCCCCAAGGCAGGGGATGGGGACACAACGTCCATCTGTCCGTCCCCACTGTGTCCCCAAGCGGGAGTGGATGGCGGAGGGGGGACACGACGTCCGTGTGTGCGTCCCCAACGTGTCCCCAAGGAGGGGGAGGGACATGACGTCCACCTGTCCGTCCCCACCGTGTCCCCGTGTCCCCACCGTGTCTCCAAGGGGGGAGAGACGCCTGTCTGTCCGTCCTCACCGTGTCCCCAAACAGGCGGAGGGGGGCACGGCGTCCGCCTGTGCATCCCAACCGTGTCCCCAATGTGTCCCCAGGCGGGGGGGGATACAACGTCCGCCTGTCTGCCCTCCCCGTGTCCCCAGTGTCCCCAGTGTCCCCGTACCGGCGAGCGCCTTGATGCGGGAGCGCTCGAACAGGCGCGCGGGGCTGTCCTCGTTGTCATCGCCGTCACCCGGCGCACCGCCGGCCCAGCGGCTGTTCACGCCGTTGTACTGCTCCCGGATGTCCCGGCTGTCGTAGTCCGTGGGGGACAACATGGTGCCACCTGCGGGGGACAACAACCCCCCCCGCCGCGATGTCACCGCGATGTCACCGCGATGTCACCCGCGGGCGGCCGGGCGCCCCCCCCTTCCCGCTCCGCATGGCGCAGCCCGGGAATGCTGCAAGGAAGGGGGGGGGGAGGAGGCCGCAACCCCCCCCTCTGCCGCAGGGGGCCCAGGCGTCCGGGATACCCCCCCCAACAAGGGGCCCAGGCGTCCGGGGATGGTCCTGAGGGATCCGGGTGTCCAGGGACAACCTGGGGGGGATCCCAGATATCCAGGGATATCCTGCCCCCCACTTCCAAGGGGATCCAGGCATCCAGGGACAACCTTGTGGGGGGATCCCAGATATCCAGGGATATCCTGTCCCCCACTTCCAAGGGGATCCAGGTGTCTAGGGACAACCTGGGGGGGGATCCCGGATATCCAGGGATATCCTGCCCCCCCCGGCCCCTTCCAAGGGGATCCGGGTGTCCAGGGACAACCTGGGGCAGATCCCAGATATCCAGGGATATCCTGCCCCCCACTTCCAAGGCGATCCAGGTGTCCAGGGATGGCCCTAAGGGATCCAGGGACAACCTTGGGGGGGATCCCAGATATCCAGGGATATCCTGCCCCCCCCCCCAGCCCCTTCCAAGGAGATCCAGGTGTCCAGG